>NC_084634.1:27815153-27902653 GCF_033978795.1 Nerophis ophidion
TCATCTGCAGTCTTCCTCAGAAGTGTCACCTGACCACTGATGTGTCACCTGTCAGCTGCACTAGTTAGGCGTGGCCATACGCAAATAGACGTGTCAAATCTACCTGCTTGGCCGCACCCCCATTCGCTTGATGTTCTCTGGAGGAGAGCGTCCCGATGCAGAAGAAATAAGCTAATCATGGGCAGGGACAAAGGCGGTTTACAAATAACGAAGCAGTGCGAGGACACCATGAATTGAGATGAGGGAGCATTTATGCATTCTCACACCGCCACGCCCTCCTCCAGAAGCGGTGGGGGGCGTGGCCAACTAGGTAGATCTCATAGGTCTGCCACGCCTAGAAAGCACAGCTGATAGGCGACAAGTCACAGTGGTCAGGTGACCCTTTTGAGGAAGACTGCAGATGAGTCAAAACATGTTGAGGTAAAAACTTGTCTGAATGTAAGAAACTGAACATATATATTCAGTTTGAAGATATAATGAATCCTTTTGAGCCACGATTTTCTTGATTGTGGCATGTATCCCATGAAAAGTCCAGTTCTTTATCCCTTGACTTTTTCCGAGTTTGCATTAATTGTAATGCAAATATTAGCTCATTTGGAATTTGATGCCTGCAACATGTTTCAAAAAAAGCTGGCTCAAGTGGCAAAAAAGACCCACAGGTGAACAGGCTAATTGGGAACAGGTGGGTGCTATGATTGGGTGTAAAAGCAGCTTCCATTAAATGCTCAGTCATTCACCAACAAGGATGGGGCAAGGGTAACCACTGTGAACAAATGCGTGAGCAAATTGTCGAACAGTTTAAGAACAACATTTCTCAACAAGCTATTGCAAGGAATTTTGAGATTTCACCATCTAAGGTCTGTAATATCATAAAAAGGTTCAGAGAATCTGGAGAAATCACTGCACGTAACATTGAATGCCCGTGACCTTGGATCCCTCAGGCAGTATTGCATCAAAAACCGACATCAGTGTGTAAAGGATATCACCACATGGGCTCAGGAACACTTCAGAAAACCACTGTCAGTAACTACAGTTGAACGCTACATCTGTAAGTGCAAGTTAAAACTTTACTATGCAAAGTGCCAGCCATTTATCAACAACACCCAGAAACAGCGTTGGCTTCGTTGGGCCCGAGCTCATCTAAGATGGACTGACGCAAAGTGGAAAAGTGTTCTGTAGTCTGACGAGTATGTGAAGGCACCGTTAATACTGAAAGGCACATACAGGTTTTGGAGCTACATATGTTGCCATCCAAGCAACGTTATCATGGACGCCCCTGCTTATTTCAGCAAGCCAATGCCAAGCCATGTGTTACAACTGTGTAGCGTAAAATACCACAACGGAGACTGTTGAACAACTTAAGCTGTACATCAAGCAAGAATGGGAAATAATTCCACATGAAAAGCTTAGAAAATTTGTCTCCTCAGTTCCCAAATGTTACCTGAGTGTTGTTAAAAGGAAAGGCCAT
Source organism: Nerophis ophidion (assembly GCF_033978795.1). Lineage (NCBI taxonomy): Eukaryota > Metazoa > Chordata > Actinopteri > Syngnathiformes > Syngnathidae > Nerophis > Nerophis ophidion. Next base: position 27,816,622 of record NC_084634.1, read on the forward strand.
GTAACACAGTGGTAAAAATGCCTCTGTGCCACATTTTTTGCAATGTGTTGCTGCCATTAAATTCTAAATTAATGATTATTTGCAAAAAAAAAGTTTGAACATTAAATATATTGTCTTTGCAATATATTCAGTTGAAAATAATTTGAAAAGGATTTGCAAATCGTTCTGTTCTGTTTTTATTTGCGAATTACACAACGTGCCAACTTCACTGGTTTTGGGGTTTGTAGATCACAAGTTTAGACCCCAGTGTTCTATGTTTGCAAGCAAGGTTTACATGTCATAGCAAATATCTGCCAATGTGTTTACAGTGGTCCAAATTCCTCCATACAACATGAGCCCTCTTGTGTTTTTAAAAAATTTGCTGTAAAATTGTGAGTCTCACACAATTTTTTTTTAACTGGCTGCCAGTTGAATAACCCTGATGATGAAAAAGCAAAGAGCTAAAATTGAACCATGAGTAACACCATTAGTATAACTAAATAAGTTGAACAAATGATTACTGACTGCATCCGAAGTAAACAAGCTCGAGCAATACCTTAGTTAAATAAATCACATTACGAAAAATAACTGTCAAAGAGAGAAACACTCTCGTGTTTTTCAAAAATTTGTCGCAAAAATGTTTGTCTGCCAAGTTTTGAAGTGGCCGCCAGTTTACACTATTTACACTATTCATCTCCTGTGTACTCACTGTCATCTGTGTCGCAGGAGGTTCTGAGTACCTCGGAGACGGCGTTGGCCATGAACAGGTACATCGGTGCCGCTCTGCTGCCTCTGCTGACTCGCTGCGCCGCCCTGTTTGCCAGCACGGAGCACCAGGCGTCGCTGATCAACGCCACGCTTCAAACCATCTACCGACTGTCCAAAGGGCGTTCCCTCACCAAAGCCCAGAGGGATGTGATTGAGGAGTGTCTGCTAGCTATCTGCAAGTAAGCCAGGGGTGAAGGTTTAAAAAAAAAAGTATAAAAAAAAAAAAGGAATAATTACAATGAATATATTAAATATATATATTACATGTTATATTAAATAATATTAATATATTAAATATATTAATTAGCACTAATACTACTGTTACTGTTTTTTTGTGGCACCATTGTTTTTTTTTTCCTGTACTCATTTTTTAAAACACTAAAAAATGAGTACAGGAAAATAACAATGGTAGCACAAAAAAAAAACAGTAGCAGTAGTATTAGTGCTAATTGTACTCCGTAGTGGGTAAGTTTCACCTAAATTAACATTTCAGTCTATGATTTCCATAAAACACCCAGGTTTGGAGACTATTATTTCCATTCCGTTGTCTACATCCGTGTTTGCAAACCATAGAGCATTGTTGGCTGCAATCTCACCCTAGTGGGCCGCCAAAAACTACTCTTTCTCAGCTGTGCTCTGTAGTGAATTGAACTACATTTATATAGTACTTTTCTCTAGTAACTCAAAGCACTTTACATTGTGAAAACCATGATCCAAGTTACATTTAAACCGGTGTGGGTGGCACTGGGAGCAGGTGGGTAAAGTATCTGGCCCAAGGACACAACGGCACTGACGAGGATGGCTGAAGCGGGCATCGGGCCTGGAACCCTCAAGTTGGGCCGCAGATGTACACAGTGGTAATGACTACATCAAACAAAGAGAAGAAGTCCGGAGCTAGTCATGGAAATATTTCTTAAGCGCAAAAAATATGACAAAAGTGGTGAAGCTGTATTTTAATTTGCACCGAAATTGTACTGACAGTTTTTTAAGAAGTAAAAATATTATTGTTCATTGTTGATTTAGTTAGAATGTATTTTATTATTTATTATTAATTGAGTTACAATATATTTCTTTTAGCAATGCATTATTGTATTTATATTTATTTTTAATCCGTTTTTATGATTTTATTGTTTTGCAGTATATTTGATTAATATTTATTTTTGTAATCAGCCTTACCTAAACCTTGATAATAATCTTAGTTATTAATACATCGTGTCATATCATTTCGCAAGGTTTATTCTGTTAAACTAAAAGTAAGTTAGATATAATTATTGAGTACGATTAAAATCAAGAGTAAGATTACTTATTCAGTGTTAATATTTTAGTGGGCCCCCGGCCCCTCAGTAGTGGAAAAGTTGAACCCTGAGGTCAAAAAGATTAAGAACCCCTGTTCCAGGTGATACATTCACATATTTCAAATTGCATTGTAGGCATCTGAGACCTTCTATGATGCAACAACTGCTCAGACGTTTGGTGTTTGATGTCCCTATGCTCACGGAATACTGCAAAATACCTCTCCAGGTAAGAACATACACGGCACATTTTTTCATGATATTCAAAATAAAATAAATTACTTTGGAAAGTAAGAATTTAAGAATAAAACAAATGCCTCCCATTGTGACTATACAGTGGAACCTCGATTTACGAACTTTATTGGTTCTCTAGCAGGTTTTGTAAATAGGAAAGTTTGTACAGTAAGGCAAGTTTCTCCCAAAGAAACAAAGTAAATATGAATAATGGGTTCCAGCTTCGACAAAAGTCCATATTTTAGTCAAGGTTTATACACTTTGAGCACAATATAAAGTGTGATAAAGTACTAGTTATCAAACAAATATAACATGTAGGTGATGGATCAACTATCTTTTTATTAACAAGCAAATACAACGACAAGCTTAAATGTCCTGTTTGTGCTGCCCTAGGGTGCCCTTAAAAACTATCACAAATCACAGAAATCCTTCACTTTAACAACCATATTGCTGCAACGATAAACATTTAAAAAAGTCAAATCCACTTTGCCAATGTCATTGGCAAATGAGCAGCCAAAGAGAGGAAGGAGCAGATAGAGGGGAAAAAGGGAGTGGACGGGAGGAAGAGGCCGTGTGTGTGCTCTTGGAAAAGACTCCGCTGAACGAGAGGTAATGTATTTTCTTTTGCTGTAAAATATGTATGCTTTGGCAACTTTTCCCAGAAAAGTCCAGTGTCATCACAATTAAAAACTTGCTGTGGTACAAAACCTGCTTCGACAATCTCTTCATTCCAAACGAGCACAAAATCGCTGGCAGCGGGACACAAAATTAATGATTGAAGCATTCGCACACAAAGGCATATTTGGCTCGATCTAATTAGTTCGTAAATTATAATGTACACATGTACAATGAAATTAAAAGCTCCTTCTCTGGTGCAGTCATGCAATAGAAAAAAGAATAATAGAGATAAAGAAAAAATAAAGAAAAATAGTGCAAATCGATAAATATTAATAGCCTTTAAACTAATTAAACAATATCATTTAAAATGTTTTGTGTTATTCCAAATGCATTTTAGTTGTTGTTTTTTTACATTGTACTATTTGTTGGATCTCTAGCTACTGACCAACCACTATGAGCAAAACTGGAAGTACTACTGCTTTCCATCTGGGATGGGGAGCTATGGCACAGCTTCCGAAGAAGAGCTCCTCCTGACCAAGAAACTCTTCTGGGGAATCTTTGACTCTCTGTCTCAAAAGGTATCATTGAGGCATCATCTTGAATGCTCATTGATCCGTTTGTCTAGCATGTTCCGCATGTTGGTTCTGGGTCCGAGAAATCACAGTGACGAGAAAGTTCAGTGAAGCAGCAACCTGTGATGTTGCTAAAACGGATTAATAATTGAAAAGTCTGTCACAGAAGAGCGCTCCCCTCTCTTCTGACCTGAGTATGTGCCGTATAACAGCTGTCGGTCCTCTGTTCTTGCAGAAGTATGATGCTGACCTGTTCAAAATGGCCAACTCATGCCTTTGTGCCATTGCTGGAGCCTTGCCCCCTGACTTTGTGGATGCCAGTTTGGGAGCAACACCGGAGAACCATGCTTCTATTGACGCACAGGGGAACTTTGACCCCAAGCCCATAAACACTGCCAAGTAAGCGTTTAGAAGTCTGTCACAAATATAAAATCATAGTGTGTATAATTGATTTTAACAATAAAAATTTAGTGATGATCTAGACCAGGGGTGCCCATTACGTCGATCGCGAGCTACCAGTCGACCGCGAGGGGTGTGTCAGTCGATCTCGAGCCAGGCTTTTAAAAAAAATAGACCTAAAAATTAGTGATCATCAATCTTCACCAAGATGTCACTTAAATGACATTCACGGTACCGGAGGGTCTTGTGAGATGACGCTGGGTGCTGCAAGATCATTATTATTAAAATATGACCGAGAGGAAGGCGAGAAACACTTTTTATTTCAACAGACTCTTGCGCCGTACCTTCCGTCAAAACTCTAAAGGCCGACTGCACATTTCCTATCTTCACAATAAAAGTCCTGCTTCATGCTGCCTGCGCTAACTAAATACAGAGTCTCGGAAAACTGGCGTGCACAAGCGATCCCTCAGAAAGCTTTCCGAGACTCTTATTTTGTTAGCGCAGGCAGCATGAAGCAGGGCTTTTATTGTGAAGATAGGAAATGTGCAGTCGGCCATTAGAGTTTTGACGGAAGGGACGGCGCGAAAGTCTGTTGAAATAAAAAGTGTTTCTCGCCTTCCTCTCTGTCATTTTTTCATAATAATGAACTGGCAGCAGCCAGCGTCATCTCACAAGACCCTCGGGTGCCGTGAATGTCAATCAAGCAAGCTACGGAATTTGCCGCCAATGTTTTTCTTGTAAAGTGTATGGAAGCTGGATGATTTAGATGCCAAAAACCAACCACTTTCATGTGGTATTGTACAGAAAGGACACATTTTTTTCTCCTCCATTTGAAAATGTGGGCGTTATCATCATTACTGTCTGATTCCAATCAATGCAAGTCATCAGAATCAGGTAATACACCAACTTATATTCATGTCTTCGTGAAAGAAAGACATCTATGTGTGTTACACATGCTTGTATTATCATTAAAAACATTTAACTTGTTTACAAAAATGTCTCTTTCATAAATAAATAAATATAAATGATATATATAAATGAGGTAGATCCCCTCGAGTTGGTCAATTGAAAAGTAGCTCGCCTGCAGAAAAAGTGTGGGCACCCCTGATCTAGACAGTTCACACGCTACAAATTTAATCGTAAAATGTCCCGTTAAGTGTTCACACAATCAAACACAATCTCTATTTTGCAGTATCTCCCTACCTGAAAAACTTGACTACATTGCCAACAAATATGCAGAGCATTCCCACGAGAAGTGGTCATCGGAGAAGGTTTGTGCCTGCATGTTTTTATTTGTAACGTGTGGTGAAAAGTAGACGTTTCGTCTCTCTTGTGTTGGCTGCTCCAGGTGTCAGCGGGCTGGAAACATGGGGAAAGTATGGATGAGCATGCCAAAAAACATCCACTGCTAAAGCCTTACAAAGCTCTTGGTGAGAAGGTACGTGCACATAAAAAAAGAATGCTTTGTCTTAATTAGAGATCGACCGATATATTTTTTTCAGGGTCGATACCGATACCAAATATTAGTAGTCAAATAGGCCGATAACCAATATTTAGAGCTGATAATTTGCATTAAAAGTTATTTGAACATGAATAGTATGTCAGTTCCCAGCTGGGCAAGGCTTTTTAGTTGTTTTTTTAACATTTTATTTTTAGGAAACTTCACACCAGTAGAAATGTTTGTGCGGCACTATTGTTGTGGTCAATTTAGCACCAAAAACTTTTGGGGATTTCACAAAAACCCTTATTACGTGTGTCTAAGAGGAGAATCAACATTTGAATTTCCAAATATGGGAAATCTCCTGGGAAAATTGGTAAAAATATGGGATTTCTCTACATCACAATAACTCGCCATCTCTTCAAATGTATAATATTTTATATTAGCTTATGGATGTAATACATTGTTAGGTTTTTTTCATAAGGAACCCTGAACTATTGAAAACATTTAAATTAAAGCCATTTTAGTCTCCTTCATGTACACTCCAAGTTTGATATGACGTGGTGAGTACTATGCAACGTTCTATATGACGCGATTGTGCCATGGACCCTGAATTTTCCACCAGAGTCAATCGCATTGTTTTCACCAAATTATCGCTTATTTACAAACGTACACGGAATAGAAGGAATTAAAAAAAAAAACGGAATAAATATTTAAGCTGCGAGCAGTGTTGTAAATGGGCCCTTGCACCACAGGGTTCACGTAAGTCAGCGGGCACGAATGATGCTTGCGGTCACGTCCTTCCCGATGCCCTGACCCACCACCAAAAATTTCAAACCCCCAAAAGATAAAAATGTTCACCGTAACTGACGCGCCTTACAAACTATGGGGACTTCCGTGGAAACGGTGTCAAAAAGGCACTCGAAGAAAACATAGAGCACTTTTAATAGGGTCCTTCCGGTGCTCTGCATCACCTCTTTGGGTTTTGCTCCGCTGCTAAAGCCCTAATAAAATAAAATCGAATCAAATAAAAAAAGTACATAAATTAAAATAAGATCAAGATCTGAGTTTGTTGAGCCGAGTTATCAACGTTTCATATTTTGTAGCGAAACGTCGGAGCAATGTTTGGCGCCATGCCACGCCTACATGTTATGACGTAGGCAAAATGTATTTGCAATTTATCATCACTTCTGTGCTTGGTATCTGTAATTTTAAATGCGACTCATTTGGCCAAAGTCCCGAGGAGGAGTTTGTTAAAGTAGGAACCTTTTTTTTTTTTGCTGATAAAAGGCTAAAAACCTTTGTTGCAAAGTTTGGCGCCATACCACGGCCACATCTTATGGGGTAGGATTAATTTGCTTGCAATTTAGTATTGAAAATATTTATAGTATCTGTAATTCTAACCATGACTCATTTGGTCAAAGTCTCAAGGAGGAGTTCATTAAAGTATAACCTCTTTTTTTCGACAAAATGGCCGACTTCCTCTTTTTCATATTTGGGTTCCTGAAACTTCTATATGCGTGCGTCCCCGTCATGATTAACGTCTCCTGCTATTTTCTTGTTGATATGTGAAACTAGTAGGAGGTGTTCTGTTTTCTTCTGATTTTGAAGGCCTACTGAAATGAGATTTTCTTATTTAAACGGGGATAGCAGGTCCATTCTATGTGTCATACTTGATCATTTCGCCATATTGCCATATTTTTGCTGAAAGGATTTAGTAGAGATCGACGATAAAGTTCGCAACTTTTGGTGCTGATAAAAAAGCCTCGCCTTTACCGGAAGTCGCAGACGATGACATCACAAGGGTGAGGGCTCCTCACCTCCTCACATTGTTTTTAATGGGAGCCTCCAGCAGCTAGAGCTATTTGGACCGAGAAAACGACAATTTCCCCATAAATTTGAGCGAGGATGAAAGATTCGTGGATGATGATATTGATAGCGAAGGACTAGAAAAAAATAATAAAATAAAATAAAAAGCGACGGCTCCGGGCGGGGGCAGTGTGAGCGTTTCAGATGTAATTAGACACATTTACTAGGATAATTCTGGAAGATTCCTTATCTGCTTATTGTTTTAATAGTGTTTTAGTGAGATTGTAAAGACATACCTCAAGGTCGGACGGCTGCAGTGAACACGCAGTGTCTCAGAGAGAAGCCGAGGAGCCAAACTCACAGCTTCCTTTTAAACAGCTACTGCAGGAGGACGAACAATCCAATGATGTCTCCGATAAGATATATATCACATTTTTCCCATCCAAAAACATGCTGGTTGATGTAGAGAAACATGTTTGCTTGACCGCACTTTGTTAAAAACAAAGAAACACCGGCTGTGTCTCGGTGCTATAGACAGCTGCAATACACAGCTTTCCACAAACAGCATTGTTCTTTATAGTCTCCATTATTAATTGAAGAAATTGCAAAAGATTCAGCAACACAGATGTCCAAATTACTGTGTAATTATGCGATGAAAAGAGACTACTTTTAGCTGTAACTGGTGCTGATCTAATATTTCCTGACAGTCCATGACGTCACGCGCACACGCCATCATTCCGCGACGTTTTCAACAAGAAACTCCGTGGTAAATTTAAAATTGCAATTTAGTCAACTAAACAGGCCGTATTGGCATGTGTTGCAATGTAAATATTTCATCATTGATATATAAACTATCAAACTGCGTGGTTGGTAGTAGTGGGTTTCAGTAGGCCTTTAAAGGACCCAATTTTGAAATGTCATTTTCGGGACCAACAAAATATAAACTTTTTCACCATGCCTGAAGCGCCTGCAAGAATGGGGACTTTTCGTGCAAGTTAAGGGCCTCAAAAAGCTGTCCAAACATTTAGAAGATAAACAGCAATTTCAATAGGGCCCTTGTGGTGCTCTGCATCTCCCCTGCATGGCTTTGTCTGGTCCTTGGCCCTAATAACAAAAAATAGACCAAGTGATGTCCAAACCTACTGTTATGTAGTGTCCGCCCCATTCTGTGACATTGGAGCACAATTCACCAATCGCGTCACGTAGCGTAAGGGCACTATCTACCAAGCAGGTATAGACAGCCAAGCTACAGCGTGTAACTTTTGTCAAAAAATGGGTAAAAAAATAAAGTTTTCTATATTAGGAATAACACTATCACTATTTTATAGACCCCAATGACCGCGTTATATCGAACACTGATTGTAGCTTATAGTCAACACATTTTTCAAGTTGGCTGACATAATTTCTTCCTGGATGTTACAGAAAGAATGATAATGTGTGAGCTTCTGCCTGCTCTCCTTTATTTATGTAATAAGTCTACTATTTCTCATAATATTTACACAAAGTTTGGATTTTTGGCAGAGAAATATTTTTTGCCGATCTTATGTTCGTCTCTGTTGCATTATTTGATTGAATCACGGAACACGAAACTCGCCACGGTCCTATAATTAGCCCACGCTTTGAGTGTTGTGGACGGAGGCTTGTCAATCGCAGTTGACAAAAAAACAGACCAGTAAAACGCCAAAAAAGAAGGACAAAAACTGGATTTCCTGGCAAACCTCAGAAGTTTTGACAGGTAAGTAAAGAAGACGTACTGAATTTTTTCTGCTGGATCCACTCTCTATTTTATCCTGCCCTTTTTTGCTGCAGCTGTTACATATACTGTAATACAGGTGTGCTCACACTTTTTCGGCAGGCGAGCTACTTTTCAATTGACCAAGTCGAGGAAATCTACCTCATTCACTATTTTAATTTATATCTATTTTTTTATGAAAGAGACATTTTTGTTAACAAGCAGGGCTGTGAATCGTTTGGTGTCCCATGATTCGATTCAATATCGATTCTTGGGGTCACGATTCGATAATAGATCGATTTTTTTCGATTCAATTCGATTCAAAAACAATATTTTTCCGATTCAAAACGATTGTGTATTCATTCAATACATAGGATTTCAGCAGGATCTACCCCAGTCTGCTGACATGCTAGCAGAGTAGTAGATTTAAAAAAGCTTTAATAATTGTAAAGGACAATGTTTTATCAACTGATTGCAATAATTTAAATTTGTTTTAACTATTAAACGAACCAAAAATATGACATATTTTATCTTTGTGAAAACATTGGACACAGTGTGTTGTCAAGCTTATGAGATGCTATGCAAGTGTAAGCCACTGTGATACTCCATCCATCCATCCATTTCCTACCGCTTATTCCCTTGTGGGGTCGCGGGGGGCGCTGGCGCCTATCTCAGCTACAATCGGGCGGAAGGCGGGGTACACCCTGGACAAGTCGCCACCTCGTCGCAGGGCCAACACAGATAGACAGACAACATTCACACTCACATTCACACACTAGGGCCAATTTTTTTTAATTTATTTTTTTAGTGTTGCCAATCAACCTATCCCCATACTATCCATCCATCCATCCATTTTCTACCGCTTATTCCCTTTCGGAGTCGCGGGGGGCGCTGGCGCTTATCTCAGCTACAATCGGGCGGAAGGCGGGGTACACCCTGGACAAGTCGCCACTTCACCGCAGGGCCAACACAGATAGACAGACAACATTCACACTCACTATTGTTCTTTTTTTTATTTTTATAAATGTCTAATGATAATGTCAGTGAGGGATTTTTAAACACTGCTATGCTGAAATTATAACTAATATTGATACTGTTGTTGATAATATTCATTTTTGTTTCATTACTTTTGGTTTGTCCTGTGTCGTGTTTGTCTCCTCTCAATTGCTCTGTTTATTGCAGTTCTGAGTGTTGCTGGGTCAGGTTTGGTTTTGGAATTGGATTGCATTGTTATGGTATTGCTGTGTAGTGGTTTGTTGGATTGATTAAAAAAAAAAAATGTAAAAAATAAAATAATATAAAAAAATCGATTTTCAAAACATGAAAATTGATTCTGAATCGCACAACGTAAACGATTCGATTCGAATCGATTTTTTCCCACACCCCTATGAACAGGTTAATGTTGTTTAGTGATAATACAAGCATGTTTAACACATATAGTGTTGCGATCTGCTGCTCAGATCTACACTATTTATTTCTCCATTTTGTATATTTCTCCGACTCCTTATTTCCTGTTTGCTTTGTCACCATGGTCACTAATCAGTCCACCTGCTAGTCTCGCCCCGCACACCTGCCACTAATTATCACCCTCCTATTTAAGCCAGTCTTCTCTGTTCATTCGGTCTGGGTTCATAGTTTGCTTTCACGCCACTGTATGTCTGGATTTTGATCATTTGCTTTCACGCAAGTATTTCTATTCTCGCTAGCTTCTCACGCTAAGCCACTTGTTTTGTCCAGTTTACATACTGATGATTGGTTTTCTCTTTTGTGCCAACGTGCTATTTTAGTTTGTCTATTTTTACTTCCCAGTTTTCATACTAGCGTTTTTGGTTTGCCTTTTTATTAGCTCCAGTATTTCTGTTCAGAGCTCTCTTTTTGTTAAATAAATATTTTAAGAGCCTACCTTTGTTGTGTTCATGTCAACGCATCCACGGAGGGACAAACCTGGCATTGCCATGCCCACCAGTCCTCACATATAGATTCCTTTCTTTAATGAAGACACAAATATAAGTTGGTGTATTTGATTCTGATGACTTGCATTGATTAGAATCAGACAGTGGTGCTGATAACATCTGGATTTTCAAATGGAGGAAAAAAAAAGTCCTCCTTTCTGTTTGATACCACATTAAAGTGGTTGGATTTGGCATCTCGTTTGTCCGACTTGCATAATCGTTTTTAAACACTTTTTAATGAGAGTAGCATATGTGTGTGTGCCCCTTTAATGTCTGGCAGCAGGTGAGTGACGTCAGTGAGTGTGTGGGCGAGCGAGGAGAGGGAGCGGTCGCTGAGGGCGGGGGAGAAATACATTGGCATCAAACTCCGTAGCTTGCTAGCTTGTGCACGCTAGCTTTCTGAGACTCTTATTTTGTTAGCACAGGCAGGATGAAACAGGTCTTTTGTGGTGAAGACAGGAACTGTGCAGTCGGTCTTTAGAGTTTTGACAGTAGGTACGGCCCAAGAGTCTGTTGAAATAAAAAGTGTTTCTCTCCGTCCGTCCTGTCAGTGATCTTTTTCTTAATAATGAGCTCGCAGCAGCCAGCGTTATCTCACAAGATCCTCGGGTGCCGAGAATGTCAAACAACTGACGAAAGTGAAGTCTTGGTGAAGATTGATGATTGCTTATTTTTATGTCTATTTTTTTAATGCCTGGCTTGTGATCGACTGACACACCCTCCGCGATTGACCGGTAGCTCCTGATCGACGTAATGCCCACCCCTGCTGTAATATTATTGTACATGGTAATTGGGATTTGTTATATATTGTATATATTATATAAAAATATAATATAATAATTTAATATGTCAGTATATATTATACACTGTATATATAATATGTCAATATTACATATGTTATATTTTATATTGCTACTACGGTACATTTTTGGTGTACTGTATACCTGCATTATCCTTTTCCATCCTTTGTAACTAAACTACTGTGTGGAACAATTTCCCCTGTGGATCAATAAGGTTTTTCTAAGTCTAAGTCTTCTGCAGGCGGCCAGCGAGAAGAAGAGAAATTTCTCATAGGAATTCAAATAAATGCCCTGACCGATTTCAAAACATATTTGGGGAGAATTATTGAAGATGAAAGCTGTTTTGTTTTTTTTAATAAATAGAAAATTGGGTTGCAGCAAGAAGGTATCTTTTCTCATGCAGGGTAAGCGGGCTGGTGCTTGAGCAGTGGTTATTTATGTACTTCACAGTTTAATAATGGTATCATATGTGTGTATATTGCATCTGCTGATGTTGTTGTAAAAAAAAAAAAAAATGGCTGATACCAATACACGTCAAAATGCCAAATATCGGCGTCAATAATTGGTCGATCTCTAGTCTTAATACAACAAAACATGAATGAATGCAAGACGTCTAAAAGGGGAATGTTTGCGGTAGGAGAAAGAGACGTACCGGTGGCCGGTGAAGGAGTCCTTGAAGAGCATGCTGGCTATGGGCTGGAGCATTGAGAGGACCAAGGAAGGAGAAGCCATGTTCCAACTGCGGGAGAGTGAAAAGCAGAAAAAGATCTCAGAGATTCAGGTAAAGTCTCCATAGCGAATTCCCCTAAGTTGGCAAACAAAAAAATGTGTTTGTTACATCTGTTTTTTGACCTACAAGGTCAATGGATTCTCTCCTGCTCCGACAGATCTACACAACGTCACCTTGTCCAGAGAGTTACAGGTTAGGTTTTTTAAAAATCTACAATTGTTAAAATATTGTCTCCACCGTCCAGAATGTTTAGACCAGTGTTTCTTAACCATGGTTGGGCCGCGAGTGCCAAAGAATGGAGAGCTAAAAGATATCTGTTCCTTAGCTGTGGTCTGCATTAGCAGCAACGTCACTCAGTTGTAACACACTTATCCACCACTTGTGGCAGTAATGACACTATCAAACAAACAGAACAAGTCTGGAGCTAAAGTCATAGAGAAGTTTCTTAAGCGCAAAAATTATGACTAAATTATTGAAGATATATTTTCATTTGCACCTGCATGGTAATGACAGTTTAGTTAAAAAATATATATTTCTGTTATTATTTATTATTGATTTAATTAGAATATATCTATTTTAGCATTGCGTAATTGTGTTTACATTCATTTTTCATCCGTTTTAATAAGTCCCTTCGTTTGCAATATATTTGATTAGTGTTTATTTTTGTAATCATCCTGACCTAAGCCTTGATAATATTTGTGATTAACACACGCTTTCATATCATTTGACAAGTTTTTAAACAGTAAGTTGGTAAGATATAATTTTTGAACATGGTTTAAATCATGAGTAAGATTACTAGTTCAGTGTTTATATTTGAGTGGGCCTCAGGCCACTCTATTGTGGAAAAGTTGGGCCCCGAGGTCCAAAAGGTTACGAACCCCTGGTTTAGCCCAACATATTGATAATCTACACAGTAGTAGTAATCTGATATTTTTAGAATATGCTCGCAAATTAGTACCATATATTGACGCAAATACAGTAGAGCCCTGAGTTTTTGCGGTTCAGCATGAGCTCGTCTGTATTTTCACAGATGTATTTTCCCTAGTTTGATTTGTAAATCATTTTTATGGCAAATCATACACAAAATTGGAATCTGCAGTTGGTTAAATGTAGCTAAAAAATCCTGCACAGGGTGCTGTCTCACACGTTCCACATATAAAGATGGGTTCTGTTTATATATGAACTGATACGGTACCAATTCCCGATACCAGTATACAGTATCAATATTTCAGTATCAATAATTTTCTTTCACTTCATATTTTTTGTTTTGTACTGTCAATATAAGTTTATCTCCATTAACGCAAGAAAGCAATGGGCATAGTTGAGTGTATAAAGTGAAGAGAATGTCATCATAGTTGAAGTACATTTTTGTCATTTGCAAGTGTCCATTCATTTCAGTTTCTCTGTGGGTTTTTTTTAAACCTGTCATCTCCATTTCTTTTCCATTGAGATTAGGAATCTCTTTTACAAGGAAGTCCGCCCACACACATTCATACACCTTTTGTGGGTGACACTGTGGGCGAAGTGTCTTGCCCAAGGACAGAACTGTAGTCATTAGAATGGTGGAAGCTGGACTTGTACTAGAAACCCTCAAGTTTCTGGACGTCCAGTCTGCCATAGAGTCACACCGCTCCGATACTGTTACTGTTTAATGATGATCATGTATATCATTTGACCCATCACTAGTTTTCCGTAATTGGGAAGTAGTCTTTGCCATTAAGTTGTATCTGACAGTCTTGTCAATCAATCAATGAAAATGTATTCATAAAGCCCTTTTATTGAGTTTCTCAAAGGGCTTAAAAAACTCACGACAACATCTACCGTTCTAAACCTACAAAGGTTTGTTAATTAAATGCAGACATCCTCACATTTATTGGTAAAATACATTTTTGGACAATTTTGACCAGTATTTTAAATCAAAGCATAATCATTTTGTATCTGTATCAATAAGTGCTTTAGATACAATGTATGTGTATGGTACTTTTTTGAAACCTTTATTTTCAGTAGACCCTAACCCTAGATCTTGTCTTGCCTTACAATGTGTTTACACTGTGAATATTGTACTTTTTACACACCAGCTGTTTGATTGTAACGTACATCTTAGTTGTAGTTTTAATTACCAAATTTAATGGTGTTGACATCCATCCTCATGTAAAATTGCCAATGCTAATCAGTAGCATGTGTATGGCATATCCAATGTGAATTAACATTGAGCTAGCGCATTTTGCAAAGTGGAGCCCTACCTTTGAGCCCTTTCTATCAGGCATGCTTGCTTTGTTGGCGTGGAATATGAATACGCCTATTTGTCCGCCAAATGCTGGAGTCATTGTTGAGCTCGCAACCGGACACGACTTGACGCGCAAAACAAGTATCAAAATATGGTACCATTTGATTTTACGTGAATCTGTACTCAGTACTACTGACACAAAGCAGTACCTATAAAGTTACCACATCCAGGACCCAAAGTCAATTCTCGTAATATATTCACGATGCTTTAACATGAAAATCCTAGATGTTGTGTACCTGCATGTTTTTACAAAGTCTGGCTCAGACTTATATTCTTATGTCCTATACACTAGGTTTAGAGATTTACGTACACTATGCAAACCAACATGCGGCGCAAAACAACTTCTCCTCAAGCAAGTCACAGCTTTTCTTACTGTCACTCCCACTCCAGTGAACTGTAGAAATGAGACAGATGGTGGCTTTAATTGTATCACACATCTAAGCGGAGTGAGCAGGCTGTTATATGACGATGTCTGCAGGGCATGGTCGAGGTGATTGCAGAAAATTATCACAACATCTGGGCCAGGAAGAAGAAAAGTGAACTTGTTAGCAAAGGTATGAGAACATTCGATGTGTACTTTTCCATGTGAGTTGGGAAATTGTGTTAAATGTAAATATAAACGGAATACAATGATTTGCAAATCCTTTTCAACCCATATTCAGTTGAATATGCTACAAAGACAACATATT
This sequence comes from Nerophis ophidion, assembly GCF_033978795.1. Taxonomy (NCBI): domain Eukaryota; kingdom Metazoa; phylum Chordata; class Actinopteri; order Syngnathiformes; family Syngnathidae; genus Nerophis; species Nerophis ophidion. The sequence continues at coordinate 27,831,921 of NC_084634.1, forward strand.
TGATGTTCAAAATCATAAACTTTTTTTTTTTTTGCAAATAATCAATCAATGTTTATTTATATAGCCCCAAATCACAAATGTCTCAAAGGACTGCACAAATCATTACGACTACAACATCCTCGGAAGAACCCACAAAAGGGCAAGGAAAACTCACACCCAGTGGGCAGGGAGAATTCACATCCAGTGGGACGCCAGTGACAATGCTGACTATGAGAAACCATGGAGAGGACCTCAGATGTGGGCAACCCCCCCCCCAAGCAATGGATGTCGAGCGGGTCTAACATGATGCTGTGAAAGTTCAATCCATAGTGGCTCCAACACAGCCGCGAGAGTTCAGTTCAAAGCGGATCCAAGACAGCAGCGAGAGTCCCGTCCACAGGAGACCATCTCAAGCGGAGGCGGATCAGCAGCGTAGAGATGTCCCCAATCGATACAGGCGAGCGGTCCATCCTGGGTCTCGACTCTGGACAGCCAGTACTTCATCCATGGTCATCGGACCGGACCCCCTCCACAAGGGAGGGGGGGACATAGGAGAAAGAAAAGAAGCGGCAGATCAACTGGTCTAAAAAGGAGGTCTATTTAAAGGCTAGAGTATACAGATGAGTTTTAAGGTGAGACTTAAATGCTTCTACTGAGGTAGCATCTCGAACTGTTACCGGGAGGGCATTCCAGAGTACTGGAGCCCGAACAGAAAACGCTCTATAGCCCGCAGACTTTTTTTGTGCTCTAGGAATCACTAATAAGCCGTAGTCTTTTGAACGCAGATTTCTTGCCGGGACATATGGTACATTACAATCGGCAAGATAGGCTGGAGCCTAAATAATAATTAACTTAGAATTTCATGGCTGCAAGACGTGCCAAAGTAGTTGGGAAAGGGCATGTTCACCACTGTGTTACATCACCTTTTCTTTTAACAACACTCAATAAACGTTTGGGAACTGAGGAAACTAATTGTTGAAGCTTTGAAAGTGGAATTCTTCACCATTTTTGCTTGATGTACAGTTTAAGTTGTTCAACAGTCCAGGGTCTTGTTGTCATATTTTACGCTTCATAATGTGGCACACATTTTTGATGGGAGACATGTCTGGACTGCAGGCGGGCCAGGAAAGTACCCGCACTCTTTTACTACGAAGCCATGCTGTTTTAACACGTGGCTTGGCATTGTTTTGCTTAAATAAGCAGGGCCGTCCATGATAACGTTGCTTGGATGACAACATATGTGGCTCCAAAACCTGTATGGACCATTCAGCATTAATGGTGCCTTCACAGATGTGTAAGTTACTCATGCCTTGGGCACTAATACACCCCCATACCATCACAGATGTTGGCTTTTGAACTTTGCGCCTATAAAAATCCGGATGGTTATTTTCCTCTTTGTTCCAGAGGACACCACGTCCACAGTTTCCAAATATAATTTCAAATGTGGACTCGTCAGACCACGAACACTTTTCCACTTTGCATCAGTCCATCTTAAATGAGGTCGGGCCCAGTGTTGTTGATGAATGGCTTTTGCTTTGCATAGTAGAGTTTTAACTTGCACTTACAGATGTAGCAACCAACAGTGGTTTTATGAAGTGTTCCTGAGCCCATGTGATGATATCCTTTACACCACATTCTAAAGGTAATGATTATTTGCAAAAAAAAAATGTTTATCAGTTTTAACATCAAATATGTTGTCTTTGTAGCATATTGAACTGAATATGGGTTGAAAATGATTTGCAAATCATTGTATCCCATTTTTATTGACATCTAACACAATTTCCCAACTCAAATGGAAACAAGGTTTGTACATTTTCCTAGGTTAACTGTTTAATAATAATGATTATGAACTCAATGTGGCCCCACCAGGAGGAGGGACCCACCCGCTATTGGTACCCTATGATACCCTGACTGCTAACGAGAAGTACAGAGACAGGGAAAAGGCGCAGGACCTCTTCAAGTTCCTGCAGATAAGCGGCTATGCCATAACAAGGTTCAGTTCACTCATTGAATTTATACTTTGATAGTGAAGCAACTCACATTGTCTACCAACCCAACCAGGTTTTTAGTGTGGTTATCATATGTCCACAGAGGTCTGATGGACATGGAGCAGGACTCTTCATCCATGGAGAAACGCTTCGCCTACAAGTTTCTCAAGAGGCTGCTGAAATGTGTCGACTCAGCCCAGGAGTTTATCGCCCATCTTGGTGAGTTGAGTGCATTTGAACTAATCTGCATACCAGATAACCGCTTTCTTCACAGAGGCAATGGCCACCAGTGGGAAGACCGACAAGTCACCCCATGACCAGGAGATCAAGTTCTTTGCCAAGGTCTGGAAATCCAGCGGCACTAGTCGTTACTGATTGGGGGAAAATAGTATCTGCATCAATAATAGTGATGAATGTTGTGTGCAGGTGTTGCTCCCCCTGACAGATCAAACATTTAAGAACCACTGCCTCTACTTCCTGTCCACGCCCAACAACAACATGAGCAGCTGCGGCTGTGCCTCCAACAAAGAGAAGGAGATGGTCACAAGGTAAAATTTTTCGTTTTATTATCTTGCTCATCGTTGCTTCCTTATCCTCACATTATCCTCCCTTGAATGGCATTATATGGAAACTATGTTATCTTCCTGTCACTTTTTTCCCAGCCTTTTCTGTAAACTGGCAGCTCTTGTCAGACACAGGATTTCTCTCTTTGGTAAGACTGTCCTCTTGCACCCTTCTTTGCCTCACACCGCTTGCAATTTCTGCTAAGGTCTCTGAGCAAATAACAGAACATCTACTCTCTATTTTATGCTGCCCTTTTTTTTTCCTTCTTTTTTTAAATTTGATTTTACTTTAAAATTGTTTTTGCTGCAGCTGTTACATATACTGTAATATTGTACACGGTAATTGGGATTTTGTTGTATATTTTATCTATTATTTAAAAATATACTATAATAATATAATATATCAGTATATATTATATACTGTATATATCATTTTTAAATATTACACATGTTATATTTTATATTACTACTGTGGTACATTTTTAGTCTACTTAATACCTGCTTTATCCTTTCCATCATTACCCTTGCCATCCTTTGATACTGAGCTACTGTGTGGAACAATTTCCCTTGTGGATCAATAAAGTTTGTTGAAGTCTAAGTCTAATAAGGAATATTACCGTATTTTACCCACAACATTATATGAGTTAACAGCAATTATGTGATTTTGAGCGCCTCATATTTGCTAACAATATTGTAGGGTGGTCTTTATACCAGAATTTCACTAGTTGATACATACAAATTTCCCAAATACTTTTAAATTCACAACTTTATCAAAAAGTGTTTTAAACTGTTAAGTTGGTAATAGCGCGGAGCTTTAACATCTTTTTGCAAACAATTTAAATTGCAATGTCAATTGCCGAGAGGTAAACTAGAAAAGAACAGCAGTGGGCTATTTTAGGGGTTCTTAAAATTTTTGACCTTGGTGCCCAACTTTTCCACCACAGAGGGCCCGGGGCCCACTCATATATTAATACCGAATTAGTAATCTTACTCTTGGTTGAGCAGCACGGTGGAGAGGGGTTAGTGCATCTGCCTCACAATACGAAGGTCTTGAGTAGTCCTAGGTTCAATCCTGCACTCGGGATCTTTCTGTGTGGAGTTTGCATGTTCTCCCCGTGACTGCCTGGGTTCCCTCTGGGTTCTCCGGCTTCCTCCCACTTCCAAAGACATGCACCTGGGGATAGGTTGATTGGCAACACTAAATTGGTCCTAGTGTGTGAATGTGAGTGTGAATGTTGTCTGTCTATCTGTGTTGGCCCTCGGATGAGGTTGCGACTTGTCCAGTGTGTACGCCGCCTTCCGCTCAAATGCAGCTGGGATAGGCTCCAGCACCCTCGCGACCCCGAAGGGAATAAGCTGTAGAAATTGGATGGATGGATAGTAATTTTACTCTTGGTTTTAATTGTATTCAATATGTATATCTAACCTATATACAGTTTAACAGAATGAACCTTGTCAAGTGATATGAAAGTATGTGTTAATCACAGAGATCATTATCAAGGCTTTAGGCAGGCTGATTACAAAAATAAATTTTAATCAAATATATCATAACAATGATAAAAAAATAATTTTATGTACAAATATGTAGTGCTTTAAAAAATAGAATTCTTAACTAAATTGTCAAAATTAAAGGACAAATGAAAATACAGCTTCACCACCTTAGTCATAATTTTTGCACTTAAGAAACTTTTCTGACTTTAGCTCCTGACTTCTTCTGTTTGTTTGATATTGTCATTACTGCCACAACTGTGGAAAAGTGTATTACAAACCCCGTTTCCATATGAGTTGAGAAATTGTGTTGGATGTAAATATGAACGGAATGATTTGTAAATCCTTTTCAACCCATATTCAATTGAAAGATAAGATATTTGATGTTCAAACTCATTAACTTTATTTTTTTTTTTTGCAAATAATAATTAATTTAGAATTTTATGGCTGCAACACGTGCCGAAGTAGTTGGGTAAGGGCATGTTCATCACTGTGTTACATCACCTTTTCTTTTAACAACACTCAATAAACGTTTGGGAACTGAAGAAACTAATTGTTGAAGCTTTGAATACAATAGGCTCCTGCCCAGTGGTTTAGAAGCATTGGGCTATAGCCTCCCAGTATATTAAAGCAAATAATACTGTACTTATAAATATGCTCATAAATAATAGTAGTAAACTATAATACTTTTTAAAAAGAACAGCAGTGCTATGGAGACTTCAAATATATGAAACAAACAATACTGTACACATTGTTTCAGTGTGGTGGTAGTATGACATTTATTTTGTAATAAAATAGTCTAATAAAAAGGTTACAGAATATATTTAAAGACAGATATTTGTTTTTGTTAATTTTCAACATTTCAGCCTTATTTCATTACCTTATGCCTTTTTGCTCTATTTTTCCATTTTTAAGTTTTTATGTTTATTTTATTTCCACAATGTGCTGAGGGCCCATAAAAAAAGCTACTGTTTGTTCAGCAAACGACTCCCAGGCCGCACTTTAGCTTTGTGCTGAAATAAGTAAACCAGCGTCTCCAAGCTGTGTTTTCTTAGCGTTTATAGAAATTATAAATTCTGTACGTTTTCTGCATCCTGTGGAAATGTACACATTTCATAGCCTTGTGGTGGCAGATCTGAATACTTGTAACCTCTTGTATTTGATTACTGAAAAAATTTGCGACAAAGTCACTAAAGTGCATCACAGATCATTTCTGCTACATTCTCTGGCAAACCAGGAGCATATCAGGTGTGTTTTGAAGCGGCGTTATGTCACATTTCAAATTATACTACGTTGACACACTTTGATTATCATTTGTTTAGAAGCGAGTGTGTTTTGTACAGTAATCGATAGTGATGGTACTGAAAAATTCAGATTTTTTTGTGTGTTATAGTACCGTTACTTTTGACAATTATACAATATTGAGTGTATTGGTATGAAGTGAAGTTGAATGATTACATGAATATTTAGTCCCACTCAAATGATAAGGACTTTTCTCTGACAGGGAGTGACTCTTCAATGATGGTGAGCTGCCTGCACATCCTCACTCATTCACTCGACACCAGGCAAGTATATTTATACATACAGTGGAACCTCGATTAACGAACCCCTTTATTTGTGAACTTTTCGGATTACGACCTTTTAGATCGAGCTAAATGTGCTTCCGTGTGCGAACCATATCTCTGTGTACAAATGCTTCATTCATTTGGTGTCCCGCCTGCTGGCAAAAAACAGGGGGCTGCATTTTTAAGGAGTCGGAGTCCTCCACGTCACTAGCTTGGATTGATTGATTGAAACTTGTATTAGTAGATTGCACAGTACAGTACATATTCCGTACAATTGAGCACTAAATGGTAACACCCGAATAAGTTTTTCAACTTGTTTAAATCGGGGTCCACGTTAATCAATTCATGGTACAAATATATACAATCAGCACAATACAGTCATCACACAAGTTAATCATCAGAGTATATACATTGAATTATTTACAATCTGGGGGGTGGGATGAGGAGGGTTTGGTTGATATCAGCACTTCAGTCATCAACAACTGCATCATCAGAGAAATGGACATTGAAACAGTGTAGGTCTGACTTAGTAGGATATGTACAGCCAGTAGAGAACATAGTGAGTTCAGATAGCATAAGAACAAGTATATACATTTGAAATACATTTGATTTGATTATTTACATTTGGTTATTTACAATCCGGGAGATGGGATGTGAAGGGGAGAGGGTGTTAGTAAAGGGTTGAAGTTGCCTGGAAGTGTTGTTTTAGTGTGGTTTTGAAGGAGGATAGAGATGCACTTACTTTTACACCTGTTGGTAGTGCATTCCACATTGATGTGGCATAGAAGGAGAATGAATTAAGACCTTTGTTAGATCGGAATCTGGGTTTAACGTGGTTTATCGAGCTCCCCCTGGTGTTGTGGTTATGGCGGTCATTTACGTTATGGAAGTAGTTTGACATCAGGGAGGTGTAGCAGATTTTATAGACTAGGCTCAGTGCAAGTTGTTTTACTTTGTCCTCCACCCTGAGCCAGCCCAATTTGGAGAAGTGGGTTGGAGTGAGGTGTGATCTGGGGTGGAGGTCTAAAAGTAACCTGACTAGCTTGTTCTGGGATGTTTGGAGTCTAGATTTGAGGGTTTTTGAGGTGCTGGGGTACCAGGAGATGCATGCCTAATCAAAAAAGGGTTGAATGAGAGTTCCTCCTAGAATCTTCAAGGTGCTTTTGTTGACCAGAGAGGAGATTCTGTAGAGAAATCTCGTTCTTTGCATGACCTTTTTGATTACCTTGGTTGCCATTTTATCACAGGAAAGATTAGCCTCTAGAATGGAACCTAGGTAGGTGACCTCATCTTTCCTGGTGATAACAAAGTCACCCACTTTTATAGTGAAGTCACTGAATTTTTGGAGATTGATTTGGTACGCAAATAGGATGGATTCCGTTTTACCTATGTGTATGGATAGCTTGTTGTCAGCGAGCCAGGTGCAAATACTAAGGAGTTCAGCACTGAGGATTTTTTCCACCTGTGACTTGTCTTTGCCAGATACCGGCAGGGCCGAGTCATCCGCAAACAGGAACAATTCACAGTGGCATGCTGATGGCATGTCATTTACGTATATTAGGAACAGTAAAGGCCCTAATATACTGCCTTGGGGGACTCCACAGCTTACTGAGAGGGGGGGAAACACGGTGCCGTTCACCTCTACCACCTGTTTCCTCCCCTCCAAGTAAGATTGCATCCAGCATCCAGGTTTTATCGAATCCTGAGGTTTTATCGAATCCAGCACAGCACAGTACGAGTCACTACTCAGCTCTTCGTCTTTTGACTAATTTTATTTTGCTAACACAAGTCTCAAAAAGTACCAAACCAAGTTTTAATTGTGATGAGACCAGACTTTTCTGGAAAAAGATTCCAAAGGAGACCTATTTCAAAGCACACACACAGTCCCTCCCCCCGATCCCTTCCTTTTCTTCCTTCATTTGTCAGTTCCTTTCTCGTCAGCTCATCCTTGCCAAAATTAATATAAGTGGATTTCACTTTTTTAAATGTTTATTATTGTTGCAATATTGTTGTTAAAGTTAAGGATTTTGTGATTTCTAATCTTTAGTGAGGGCACCAAAGGGAGTTCTGTGTGTGTGTGTGTGTGTGCTTGGTGGCAGAGCATACAGGACAATTTAGCTTGTTGTCGTCGTCGTTTAGGTTTGATAAAGAGCAAGTGGATCCATGAGCCCCTTGTTATGTTTGTTTGATATACAGTACTGTACAGCAGTTTTTAGTGTGTTCAAAGTGAACAAACCTAAAATAGACACTTTTGTCCATACTGGAACCCGTTATTCATATTTACATTGTTCCTTAAAGAGAAATTTGATTCCCTAGACAATTTTTTCGATGTACTAACCCCGTTCAAGAACCAATTAAGTTCGTAAATAGATGTTTCCCTGTATTATTGTATATAATATACAGCATTAAATCGCATGCAATTAACCCAAAGTCATTCCTCTCTCAGAACAGTGATGAAGTCCGGGGCTGAGCTGGTCAAAGCAGGCTTTCGGACCTTCTTCGAGAATGCCTCGGAGGACCTGCAGAAGCTTCTCGAGATGCTCAAACTGGGGAAGTTCGTGCAGTCGCGTGCTCAAATGAAAAGCGTGAGCCAGAGCATCCACTACGTGACTGTGGCGCTTCTGCCCATCCTCACGGCTTTGTTCGATCACATCAGAACACACGAGTTTGGAGTTGACCTGCTCTGTGAGTTTTCTCGACATATACGCACATTCTGTCCCACAGCTGCGTCTTGTATCTTGGTGATTGCGCTATATTTAAAATGTTTCAGTGGATGATGTGCAGCTGTCCTGCTACAGAATCCTCACCAGTATCTACTCTCTGGGAACAGGAAAGAGCATGTTTGTTGAAAGGTGGGACGGCCGATCAATATTAAAAATTTGATGTAAAAAAATCCAAAGTGCCTCACAGGCCTTGAACCTCACCACATCTCACTGGAGCCGTCTGAGTAACAGTAGTACACTGCAATTTTTATTTGAAGAACTATAGTTTGATATCAAAATCTTGATTTTCTAAGGGGCTGTTATTGGTATAGTCACTGTATTCCAATGCTGACCTGCAGGTATCTGCCAGCACTTGGGGAGAGCCTGGCCACCTTAGTAGGCGCCATGCCTGTGGCTTTTCTGGAGCCCCATCTAAACATCCACAACCCGCTGTCGGTCTTCAACACCAAAACTCCACGAGAGCGGGCCAGTTAGTGTCCATTTCTGTTCTCTGCTGATTTTATACAGAGTTGTATTGCTGAATGTTAATGTTCCCCTTCTAGTCCTAAGTATGCCTGATACGGTGGAGGAAATGTGTCTGGAGATGCCTCGTCTTGACAAGCTGCTGAAGGATGTCAATGACGTCTCAGAGACTGGTGCACGCTACAGTGAGATGCCACAGGTCAGAATATACAAAAGTCATTCATTCATTAGAATCATCTTTTTGAGTTATTCTTCCACATCAGGGGTCGGCAACCCGCGGCTCCGGAGCCGTATGCGGCTCTTTGGCAACTCTGATGCGGCTCAGCTGCACAATCGCCGACCCCCCAGATTGTTGCGGGCAAATTCCGGAATTAAATGCCTCTCCCGGACATCACCCGGAGTCAACGTTCTCCAATTTTTACTCGGACTACAATATTAAGGGCGTGTCGTGATGATAGTACGCTTAACGTCCTCTTGAACGTCATCGCGCCCGCCATTCACGGAATCCTATTTGCGTGCCGACCAGACACATGCATTTTGCTGCTTCTATCGGCACATGTATGAGATTGCAAGGCATACTGGGTGACAAAGTACACTGACGGTTGTGATATAAACAACTTTAACACTCCTACTAATATGCGCCACATTGTGAACCCACACAAAAGAAGAATGACAAACTCATTTTGGGAGAAAATCCTCACAGTAACACAACATAAACGCAACACAACAAATACCCATAATCTTTTGCATCCACGACATTTCCTGACTATATTATACACCCCGCAAACACCAAACCCCCACCTCCCTGCGTGGTTGAGGTGGGCGGGGTTTGAAGCTTGCGGGGTTTTTTTCCACATCCATGACTTTTATTGAGAAGCTCTCACCTATTGATGACAGGTGATTGAGGTGATCCTGCCCATGCTGTGTAATTACCTGTCTTACTGGTGGGAGAAAGGACCAGAAAACCTGCCTTCAAACGGCGAGTGCTGCACCATGGTGACATCGGAACATCTCAGCGTCATTCTTGGGAACATTCTCAAGATCCTCAATAGCAACCTGGGCATTGATGACGCCCCCTGGATGAAAAGGATCGCGGGTAAGAACCAGACGGAGTGGGGGAACGATGGATGAGGGTGCGTGCAGAGGATGAAGCCTTCTTGTCTCCTTGTCTAGTCTACTCTCAGCCAATCATCAGTAAAGCTGGAGCTGGTCTGCTGAGAACCCACTTTTTACCCACACTGGAGAAGCTCAAGAAGAAGACAGTGAAGGTAGCGCCACAGCAGAGCAACTGCGGTATTCAATAGTTTGGCACCTGTGCGAAGTTGGCCCCCCTAATCATTGCAAATATTCAAATAACACTGCCATTATTTTGTGCTACGTTTGTGTCCGAAAAATATTGTTTGGGCTGTCACGGTTTTTACGTTATTCTACAGTACATTTTCCGGCCTGTGACTTTGTCACTAGTGTCATCTCCACAATCTCCCCAAACTTGTCCCAATCGTTTGTGTTTCAATTTTTTTTGTCTATAATCATTTTAACGTTAACGTTTTAAAGTTATGTTAGCATGTTTTCATTCATACCCCTCAACCTCGCCAAAATCTCCCCTGCAAAAATGTTGTCTGTTTTTATGTCATTAACATGTTGTAATTTGTAACCTTCTCTCTTTAAACTTGTCCAATTTGTTTGTGCTGCAAAAATTATTTGTTTATTATAGTTATGTTTTTACTGTGTCAAAATCTTCCCAAGCTTGTCCAAAACGTTTGTAATGGAAGGTTTTGTTTGTCTATTAGTTGTTATGCTATCAACATTTTTTTTATTCATAACCAGCCCCCCATGTTGTCAGAATCTGCCTAAACTTGTCCCAATTTTTTTTTGCTACATTTGTGTTGCAAAAATCACCTCCCGAAAATTGCCTCACCCTGTCAAAATCTTAGTTTCATGTTGTTAACTATTATAGATTTTATATCAACACAGTATTATTCATAATGAGCCCCCCACCCCCACCTTGTCAAAAACCTCCCAAGCTTGTCCCAAACGTTTGTGCTATATTTGTGCTGTTTGTGCTGCACAGATTTTTCGACTACTATAGTTTTTATGTTAACACAATATTATTTATAACCACCCCTCACCCACTTTGTCAAAATTACCCAAACGTGACCCATTCATTTTTGCTGTGTTTGCGCTGAAAACATTTTTTTTTTGTTATAGCTTTTATGTCAACATTTTATGATTCGTAACCAGCTCCCTGACCTTGTCAAAATCTCTCCAAACGTGTCCCATTTGTTATGCCACATTTATGCTTTTTTAGTTTTCTTGTTAACGCGGCAGAACAGGAGTTAGTGCATGTGCCTCACAATACGAGGGTCCTGGGTTCGATCCTCGGGCTCGGTGCCCTTCTGTGATGAGTTTGCATGTTCTCCCCGTGAATGCGTGGGTTCCCTCCGGGTACTCCGGCTTCCTCCCACTTCCAAAGACATGCATCTGGGGATAAGTTGATTGGCAACACTATATTGGCCCTAGTGTGTGAATGTGAGTGTGAATGTTGTCTATTTGTGTTGGCCCTCGGATGAGGTGCCGACTTGTCCAAGGTGTACACCGCCTTCCGCCCGATTGTAGCTGAGAGAGGCACCACCGCGCCCCCTGCGACTCCAAAGGGAATAAGCAGTAGAAAATGTATGGATGGACTAATATAGTTTTTATGTTAACGTGTTATTTGTAACCCACTGCCTTGTCAAAATCTCCCCAAACGTTAGTGCTATGTTTGTGCTGGTTTGTGTTGCAACATTTTTTGTCTATTATAGTTTTTAATGTTATTAACTATTAAAGACATTCTATTAACACTTTATTCATAATCAGCCACCCCACCTTGTCAAAATCTCTCAAAATCTGTCCCAAACGTGCTGCAAAAAAATGTTGTTCAACTTTCTATGTTATGGGGCTGGTTATGAATAATAACAACACACACACATACACACACACACACACACACACACACACACACACACACACACACACACACACACACACACACACACACACACACACACCATAACCTTGTCTGAAACATTTGTGTTACATTTGTGCTGCAATTGTTTTTGTCTTATTATGGTTTTTCTTTGATTAACTTTTGATTATTTATAACAACACCCCTACCGTGTCAAAATCTACCCAATGGTGACCCAAAAGTTAGTGCTGCAACTTTTTGGTTTAACTATGATAGTTTTTTATGTTATTAATAATATAATTGTCATGTTAACGTGTTATTTGTAAACCCCTACCTTCTCAAAATCTCCCCAAACATTAGTGCTATGTTTGTGCTGGGTCGTGTTGCAATATTTTTGTCTATTATAGTTTTGAATGTTATTAACTATTAAATATATTCTATTAACGCTTTATTCATAATCAGCCCTCACCCTGTCAAAATCTCTCATAACCTGTCCCAAACGTGCTGCAAAAAAATGTTGTTTGACTTTCTAGGTTGTGGGGCTGGTTATGAATAATAACTACGTTAATAACATAAAAACTGTAAATGTTAGACAAAAAAATTGTGTAGCACGAATGAGTGGGACAATTTAGGGGAGATTTTGACACAGTGGAGGAGCTAGTTATGAATAATAAGATACAAACAAATGTCACAAGTTTGGGGAGTTTTTGACAAGGTGGGGATGGGGGTATGGATGATGTCATTAGTCGGAAAATGTATTTTAGAATAACTTAAAAACCGAAACGGCACAAAAAAATGGCAGTGGTATTTTATTATTTGCAATAATAGGAGGGGTCCAACTTCACACAGGTGAGTTTGGCAGGTAACGGGTGATGTGTCGCGCTTGTAGGTTGTGTCCGAAGAGGAGCTATTGAAGGCTGATGGCAAGGGTGACAATCAGGAGGCGGAGCTTCTTATCTTGGATGAGTTCGCTGTGCTCTGCCGAGACCTCTATGCGTTCTACCCCATGCTCATCCGCTACGTAGACAACAACAGGTGCAAAACCTGTTTGCGTTTCTGTTATTGTTGGCATCAGTTAATAATGTTTATTCTTCATGTCTCGGTCGACACTAGGTCAAGGTGGCTCAAGGAGCCTGATGCCGATTCCACTGAGCTCTTCAAGATGGTCGCAGATATCTTCATCCTCTGGTGCAAGTCACACGTGAGTCATTGGTTCAGCAGTAGGCATGCAGCGATTACCGGCATCAATGATAAACCTCCTGACAGTTAGTAACATTGTTTAGAATTACGAAACCCAAAACCAGTGAAGTTGGCACGTTGTATAAAATGTAAATAAAAACAGAATACAATGATTTGCAAATCCTTTTCAACTTACATTCAATTGAATAGACTGCAAAGACAAGATACTTAATGTTCGAACTGTTGGTTTTTTTTGCAAATACTAGCTCATTTGGAATTTGATGCCTGTTACATGTTTCAAAAAAGCTGGCCCAAGTAGCAAAAAAGAAAAAGTTGAGGAATGCTCATCAAACACTTATTTGGAACATCCCACAGGTGAACAGGCTAATTGGGAACAGGTGGGTGCCATGATTGGGTATAAAAGCAAAAAAAGGATGGGACGAGGCTCACCATTTTTTGAACAAATCCATGAGCAAAGTGTCCAATAGTTTAAGAACCACATTTCTCAACGAGCTGTTACAAGGAATATAGGGATTTCACCATCTACGGTCCCTAATATCATCAAAAGGTTCAGAGAATCTGGAAAAATCACTGCACGTAAGTGGCAAGCCAGTGAATTTCGATCCCTCAGGCGGTACTGCATCAAAAAGCGACATCAGTGCGTAAAAGATATGACCACATAGGCTCAGGAACACTTCTGAAAACCACTGTCAGTAACTACAGTTGGTCGCTACATCTGTAAGTGCAAGGTAAAACTCTACTATTCAAAGCGAAAGCCATTTATCAACAACACCCAGAAACACTGTCGGCTTCACTGGGCCCGAGTTAATCTAAGATGGACTCATGCAAAGTGGAAAAGTGTTCTGTGGTCTGACGAGTCCACATTTCAAATTGTTTTCTGAAACTGAGGACGTCGTGTCATCCGGACCAAAGAGGAAATGAACCATTTGGTTAGTATCGCCGATACTGATGTGGTTATATCCTTTACCCACTGATGTCGCAGTGCCGCCTGAGGGATCGAAAGGCGGGCTTACCGCTTACGTACAGTGATTTCTCCAGATACTCTGAACGTTTTGATGAATGGTATGTTCAAACCATACCCGGTCAAGAGTGGGCAATACTGGGATAGCAGGCAAACAGGAATTTATTGCCGATGCTGATACAGAAACTTATGATTTGAAATGCTGTGATCAGTGTATGGTTTGAACATACCATTTGGCAAACACAGGCAGTTTTTGGGCCCTCCCAAAAATCTCGTAAAAAAAATTTGAGTTGTATTTTTAAAAATATTTTTTTCATAATTTTTACTTTTTAAAAATACTTCAAATTAATCTCTTAAAATTTTTAAATAACTCATGATCTTTTTAACAGCTCCCCCTTCCCTCTCATGCAATGAACTATTCCATGTTACTGCGCATATTCAGACCTGATTCAGAAAACCAGAATGTTTCTTCTGCTACGGAATATATATATATATATATATATATATATATATATATATATATATATATATATTTTTTTTTTTTTTTTAAATAAAACTTTGTTAAAAGATTTCAGTCTATTTTTAAGTTAGTGCTTTTTAATTGTTTTCTGTCATCCCCCACTTTACGCCCCCACCACCACTCTTCCCCCCTGACTATAAATAGTATCATTTGTCTGTAAAAATGTAATAAGAACTCCTCTGCACAAAATGATATCCTTAACTTTAAAGACACCAGAAAAGAATAACTTTATTAACATAGTTTTTTAGTCTTAAAAAAAGTAAAGTGCATTAATTTGCCTGAAAAAAAAAAGTTATTGTTATTTAGCTATAAATCTATTTTCAGAATCAGAATCATTTTTATTTGTCCGTTCCAACATGTACAAGACACATCAGAACTGAAATTACATTTTCGGCACAGTTCCGCTAAGAGCAGACATACGTTAGGGGGGGGGGGGGGACAAGACGAGACCGCCGACGGATCAGCCGGTTACAGCGCTCCTTAAAAAGATAAGAAAAGGGTGACATTAGGAAAGGGGGGGGATAAAAAAAATATCAGTCCAAGGCTAGACCCTCAACAGAGGTCTAGTCTGAGTCCAAGGAAAAAACCTCACATAGCATGGCACACATTAAACATACATATATCACACCAACTTGCAACAGAGGGAGGGGTGGGTTTGCGCAGGCCCGCTGTTCGCTCTGTAGCGCCGCTCAGCCATTTCACAACCCCATAGAGATACGCGTTGGTGAGGGTGTTGATTTAAGGGTCGGGGTCATGTGTGTGCGTATATGCCCAATTAACTCGGGAGAGGTGAAGTTTTTTTGTATGGCTGAGGCCGATAAAGTTCAGCTACAGATGTTGACAAAAAAGAAGGTCAAAAGCGTCTATCTTTGAGGAGTCTTCGGGAGATTTTCTTCAGAACAGCCTGCTCCATGGCAAGGCCATTCAGGGAGTCCAAATCGTAGATAAAAAGTTGTTTTCCTTCGAGAAGACAAAATATTGACTTGTCTTCTCTGCTTGTCCATGCTGGACCTCTTTCAGTTCCAATTATTATTCCTTCTCTGCAAACTTTTCCAAGATGAGATCCATTTTGCGATTCAACTCAGAAATCGCACAAGTCTTTGTTCCCACGGCCCGACCCAATCCTTCCATTGCGTTGAACAGCCGTTGGGCTCCTTGAGTGGTTGCCATCGTCTTCCGAATTTGTCGATACACAAGAGCAATGCCCAGCCCAATCAGCAAGTGCCCCGTGATCACAGCTCCAAATAGGTAGATGTCTTCGACGTCCTCGTTGGAAAGAGCTGAGAGGCACATGATCCTCCATGAGTTCCAGGAGTCTCGCACGCAACCCACAGTGATGGTTCCATCAGGGCAGCCAGGCTCCCCCGAACCTCTTTTTCTTGTCGAAAAGACTGTGTCAATAGCGTCAAGAGTCCAGCTGATCATATTCATATTGAAATTTGGATTAGAGGACAGCGCAAAGAAAGAGGCTTTTAAAAAGTTCAGACAAGGACAAAGACAAAGAGAGCAAGCAGGGAAGGAGGGAACGGAGAATGCGACCGCCCTCACCAGAGGCTAGGATGAAATTTTGACCGACTTGAATCAGTTTATACTGAAAAATAAAATGACATAAACTCTAAATATCAATTAATTCAAATTGATCAGCGACATTAACTCAGGGGCACAATATCCATCCATCCATCCATTTTCTACCGCTTATTCCCTTTCGGGGTCGCGGGGGGCGCTGGCGCCTATCTCAGCTACAATCGGGCGGAAGGCGGGGTACACCCTGGACAAGTCGCCACCTCATCGCAGGGCCAACACAGACAGACAGACAACATTCACACTCACATTCACACACTAGGGACCATTTAGTGTTGCCAATCAACCTATCCCCAGGTGCATGTCTTTGGAGGTGGGAAGAAGCCGGAGTACCGGGAGGGAACCTATGCATTCACGGGGAGAACATGCAAACTCCACACAGAAAGATCCCGAGCCTGGATTTGAACCCAGGACTGCAAGACCTTCGTATTGTGAGGCAGACGCACTAACCCCTCTCCCACCGTGAAGCACAATATATAAAACACTTTAACCTACAAAACAAAAATTAATGCATAAATGTATGCTAAAAAATAAATAAAAACAGGAAGTCATTATTGGCTACAACAAGCACCTTCGCAATGCAGAGCTTTTTGACGCGCGGTTTGAAGAATGATAATAATTGATACTGATAAAGCATGTTCCCCTGTGGCAAAAACAACTGGCCTAGATGCTTTTCGGGCACATTCAACAATATTATGTTGATAATTGTGATGGTTTTGGTCGCGCTAACAGTAATAATAATTTTTATGTCGTTTATATCCTCATTTATCAAGTTTGCATACATTAACAGTTCATACAGCGTATTGAACTACTTCCTCTGTTTGCAGAACTTCAAGCGTGAGGAGCAAAACTTTGTGGTGCAGAACGAAATCAATAATTTGGGATTCCTCACCGGAGAAGGCAGGACAAAAATGTCTAAGGTAAATTTTGTGGAAGGATTGCAGCTCCATTTACCTCAATCATGGTAAAAGAGTTCTGTTTTAGGGAAAACATTATAGTTTAAATATGAACAACGGTATAATAAACTCTGTTTTAAACTTTTGCAGTCAGGCGGGGACCAGGAGAGGAAGCACAAGCGTCGTCGAGGAGAATACTACTCCGTCCAGACCTCTTTGATCGTGGCTGCCTTGAAGAAAATGTTACCCATCGGCCTCAACATGTGCACCCCTGGGGACCAGGAGCTCATCTCCTTGGCTAAGACGCGCTACAGCCTGGTGGGCTAACTCCCTTACCCTGCACATGTGCCACTTGTTTTAGTACAGACTCATCAGAAAATGCTACTTACTGATGTGTTAATTGTTCCACATGTCACTTAATATGCTACGTTGTGATCTTAGAAAGATACAGATGATGAGGTGAAGGAGCACTTGCGCCAGAACCTTCATCTGCAGGACAAGGTAAGATGAGTGTGTATTGCTGATCATCAAATCAAAAGTTGCTCTTTGTTAACACTTATCTGCTGAGTCATTAAAATTCCAATAAAACCCCAAGTGTGGGACGTGTACAAAGGCTTTGATCTGGGCTTTGCAGTCTGATGACCCAGCAGTCCAGTGGCAGTTGAACCTCTACAAAGACATCATGATGAAGAGCGAAGAACAGATCGACCCAGAGCACACGGTGGCTCGGGTGCAGAGTATCTCGGCTGCAGTTTTCCACCTGGAACAAGTAAAAACACAGATACCGTATTTCCTTGAATTGCCGCAGGGCATATACACTGTAGTGAAGTGAATTATATTTATATAGCGCTTTTCTCTAGTGACTCAAAGCGCTTTACATAGTGAAACCCAATATCTAAGTTACATTTAAACCAGTGTGGGTGGCACTGGGAGCAGGTGGGTAAAGTGTCTTGCTCAAGGACACAACGGCAGTGACTAGGATGGCGGAAGCGGGAATTGAACCTGGAACCCTCAAGTTGCTGGCACGGCCGCTCTACCAACCGAGCTATACCGCCTGTAGTATGCGCCTGCCTTGAATTACTGTCGTGTCAAACTTTCTTCCCAAAATAATTAGCGCATGCTTAGTATCACCGCCGGGTCAAACTTGTGACGTCATTTTCAAAATGGAGGAGGCTGATTTCAATACCCGTAATTTGAAATCGCATAAAGGGAAGAAGATTAAGAGCTATTCAGTAGGATTTAAGGTCCAAGCTTACATCACACTCAAAATTTATTGCATACCTTTGGTAAGTGCCGTAGTGAGACGAGGTTTTAAAATAATTAGCGCATGCTTACTTTTACCGCATGCCTTTGGTAAGCGCAGGAGTGAGAAGAGGTTTTAAATTAATTAGCGCCCCGGCGGCAATTCAAAGAAATACGGTATTTTCACTTTCATTTGATCTTGCGTAAACTCACTGGACGTACCCTTAGGTACACATGCACCCTTTAGTGATAATTAAATTAAGGGTGTTCTGATGCAACTTTTTCACTTCCAATTGGCGCCTTGAGTTTTGGCCTGTACCAATATTAATCCGATTCAATATCAGCACAAATCATAGTACATACTCAGGATCTGAATCTAACGACAGGATCTAATTCCGATTTCTGGGTTGACGCTTCGATTTACAATCGCTTCTTGATTCGACATTATTCACGATTCAAACCAAATCTCTTAATGTATGTATTAGTATTATTTGGTGTAATAATCATGATAAAACTTTTTCAAATCAATTTACAAGTTAGAAAACCTCCTTCTAGATGCATGGAGATGGCCTAAAAAAGTATTTTTAAAAATGTATTCTTATAAATAATAAAATCGTATGTGTATTTTATTTAACAAAATATTAATATAGAATCAGGGTGAGTAAGAATTGCAATTCAGATGTGAATCGATTTTTTTTTTTTTTTTACTGCACCCCTATTCCATACTTTTATTTTGTAGTGTGGCATGTTAAACACTTGATCAAGTGAAATTATTCACAGAACAACGGTAGGTCTAAAAAATAAAAAGCTATTCGCCGGAATGGACTTATGTCTTCTTTAAATTGAAGTGAAGAGGTAATAACATTTAAGTCCATGACATAGTAAATTGAATGACGCCGACACGTTACTAGATACATTCTAATAAACTTCTGCCTTGAAGACTTTGTTAAATGCAACCGTAATTATTTGATGCTTGTTTGAATTGACAAATGTGCTGTTTTAGACTGCAATATTGTTCAATTAAGGACACTTATTAC
Source organism: Nerophis ophidion (assembly GCF_033978795.1). Lineage (NCBI taxonomy): Eukaryota > Metazoa > Chordata > Actinopteri > Syngnathiformes > Syngnathidae > Nerophis > Nerophis ophidion. The sequence goes on from NC_084634.1 coordinate 27,851,070, forward strand.
ATATCATCATCATCATCATCAATCTTTATTGCAGACCTTAACATCCATTAAACATATAAAAAACACAATATAAAACATTAAATACAAAACAAAACACCAAAACATTAAAAAGCAAAACAATAAAGAGAAACATAAAGCCCAAATGTCAGTTTCTAACATACAAACATGTGTGCCAATGGTTCCACAGTCCAGATGAGTATCTAACAGAACTGCAGCCAGGGTTCGTTAACACAGTGATTACATGTATGTCATTTTCAGACTCAGATGCCCTACACATAAACTTATACATAAGGTTGCGTAGCAACGCTGAGAAAGTGGGCACCCCAACACTAACAAACATCTGGCTTGCACTGGCGCTTCTTGGAATTCCCAGGAGAAGCCTCATACAATCATTATAAGCAACCTGAAGCTTCTGAAAGCTTTTCTGCTTATACTTTACCCATAGGGGGGCAGTATAAAAAGGAGTACAATAGGCTCTGAATAAGTTGATCTTTACATCATTTGTACAATAATATTTCTTTCTCAGCCTGTTGGCTTGGGCATATAGCATACGCCGCTGTCTGTATAGGTCATCATCATCACCCAATAGATGGGTAATGATGTGCCCCAGATACTTAGTTTTATGACACACACTCAGCACCTGTCCTGACAGATAGAATGAAAGGAAACAGAGATCCTTGTCTTCTCTTGTTCTACATATCATGATGACACTCTTCTTTGCATTATATTTTACATCATATTTTAAACCATAATCTGTACATATATTCAGCAGCTGTTGAAAGCCAGCACTGCTAGGAGACAGGATGGCTAAATCATCCGCATACACCAGATGATTAACCACAGTATTACCAAGTACACATCCTGTTCTACAGGTATTGAGCTGGACAGATAGGTCGTTCATATACAGATTGAAGATGGCAGGGGAGAGAATTCCCCCCGGCGTACCCCGTTCCCATCCTTAAATGTTGCTAAGCATTTATCGCCCCATCTGATCTGCATGCTCTGCAATATTGTTCAATTAAGGACACTTATTACGTATGTTTAGCTTGTGTGCTAATGTGTGCTTAGCCGTTGTGTAGCTGTCAGTTCCTAGTAGCCTGGAAAATAGTCTACAATGTTTATCTTTTGTAAATGAAATCACTAAAATAGAAGGAATGACCAACTTTGGTGTTCATTGGTAAACATTTAGATGGTAACTGGTTGTTGAGATTTGCGCAAGCCAACAATATGAGATACTTGTTTTGGTTTTTTTTTTTCGCGATATCTGATATCAATGTTGGGTCAGGACACTCCTAATAATAATCATGTCCTATAAATGTCCGATATTTTCATTATTGTTGTTTGTCTTGCTAAGTAGTATCAGGCAGGGTAGTGCTACCTCAATGATAAACAATATTACCTCTCTGACAGAGTCAGTCCAAGCTGTCCTTGTAATGGCTCACGTTTTGAATGCACATTTATTCACGCGGGTTTTGCTCTCTCCGTGATACAGGTGGAGCAGCCTTTGAGGAATAAAAAGTGTGTGTGGCAGAAGCTGCTCTCCAAACAACGTAAACGGGCTGTGGTGGCCTGCTTCCGTATGGCTCCTCTTTACAATCTACCCAGGTGAGTCTCCCTTTAAGTATCTATCTCGTTGCGGAAAAAACTGTCAGTATTGACCTGACTTATTCAAGCCATTAATATGAAGATGTTTTTTCAGGCTAAGTGTAAATAACAAGCAAGCTATCCCCAAGTAGTTGTGGAGGGGGATTGATTGGATTGGACATTGTGTGGCCATGTAAACCCTCATCGCCTCCCTAATGACATGATCTCCTCTGTGTTGTTTTCTTGCATAATACTACCTCATCCCTCCCTCAGACACAAAAATAATAATTACTTCCTGAATGGCTATCGGGAGGTTTGGCTGGAAAGGGCATTCAAAGCCTACAGCTTTGACCGCTTGTTCTCCCTGCTGACGGTAAAGTGAAACAACGGGGCGAATGCTTCATCTGTTCAAAACCCTTCAGTCCTCCCCTTCCATCCACCAGGCTGATGACCGATATGCGCAGGGCAGCCATTGTCTCAGCACTGTGGATTCTGATTGGTTTGTTACAATTGACCTCAATGAACTTAGAGGGGAAGTTTTGGGTGTCCCCTGAAAGCGAGAAGACACAAGTCACCAATTGGTAAACAGGCTTAGCTGCAGTGTGGTTACTGCAATGTAAAAGTGTATTTTCTCTGAAGGAAAGATTGCTGTTTATTCATCTTTCCTGTTATATTACTATACAGCCACAGCATTAGGAACCCATGAATAATTTAATATGATCCATTATAATCGCACTTTTAGGAAACACACAAACATATTTCTTTATTATTGTGTTCATAGTTTGCATGGGTATAACTATAATCTATTTTAACCTGTAATTTTATTAGTTGTATGTATAAAGTGTTGCACTTAAAATGTACCTATTTGATTCAAATGTATTCACACAGCACATTTAAAACAACGCAAGGTAAGTGATGCACAAAAGTAAAATACAATTAAATGTTAGCACAAAAATTGTGTCAAAACACATCAATGACAGCATAACGAATGATGCAACTTTAAAATCATTTAGAAAAGATAATATCACTCAGACTTAAGGCTTGGAGGCCACATCTGGGCCACCACATCATTTTATGTGGCCCGCAGAAGTCTGGAAATAATGTGCTTCAATACAATTCTTCTTTTTTTCTTTTTTTTACTACAGGTATTATTTCTGTTTTGGCAAAAAAAAATACATGTATTGCATGCAATTGTATATTTTTTTAACTTCAATATTATCTAATAATGCAACAAATATATTATTATACATTCCACAAAAAGTATTACATTTTTTATAAATACTTAAATATCTACTTCTTATATTATCCATCCAATTGTAGCATAGAATAATGACTATAGGTTGTACGGTAAAAAACTGGCAGTTAAGCCACAATAATTTTACTATAAAAGACAGTGATGCTGTAAAAAGAAATTTACATTTTAAAACGTAACATTTTTTTTTTTGCAGTCTACATAAAAAAATATAGACTAATAAAATCTGTACACATTTGTCTAATATTATAACAGGGTGACCCCCTTATACATTTGTATTCAAATGTTATTCAGTCATGACTGCAATTTTGGACCCTTTGACACCTTTGCTATTTAAGCAGGAAATAAAACTCTTACTGGATTTGAACGCTAATAGAGAAAGAAAAGCTGCTCCGCAGTCCAGGACCAGTTATTGAAAAGGCTCATAGTCATTTGTCCACTTCAGAAAATACGTGTGCAAACCCCACAGTCACATATTCTAATGATATTTTAGATTGCCACTATGCACCAAAGGTAGTATCTCTTTTATTTTGGAAAAAGTGAGAGCATTTGTTCTCATACATTTTTAGTTGAGATACCTGGAAGACAAGTGGCGACAATGCACATCATGAGCTGGTAATTGGCTTTCAATTAAATAGTTTATTGTTATGATGAAGCTGAAATGACTTTGACTCGACCCAAAGATTGCTAATCAATCTCTGCAGAAAATGATGATCGCGCCAATTTACACAAAGGTAACCAATTCTCGGGAAATATCATTGTCCAATCAAAACTTATGTTTGTTCCTCGTGAAGCAGGAACAACAACATAATTTCTTTAACTCAAACAGCACAATTATCCTTCTCCTATGCTAAGGCTTCTGGGTAATTTACAGTGTAATCAATTATCATTATTGTTGTTATTATTAGTTATATTCAATTAAATGGTACGGTAATGTAACAATAATATCAGATTATGTGATTTTACTGCCATCGAGTGTATACTCAAGTGCAGTATAAAACGAGTAAAGCATCAATACAGTATTTGTTTTCCAATTTGTGTTAAAATCCTGTGCTTTTTGAGTTCCAGGTTAAAGTGATACATTGATAACAAAGTAATGAAGTCACAAGTTGATTCAATGTTATTGAAAAAAACCACAACCACAAAACACTGCAACCTTTCTAAAAATCCTGACGGTACTGGAACTATTAAGTTCATTTGAGTTAATGGTGAATTTGAAGCAAAACATTTCTTAGGCCAGGAAGTTGTTGATATTATTTTTGTTTATATTCCCTTGCGGTCATGAAGCAAAATGTGCCTGATGTTGAAAAATGTGCAATTCAACTACAATTAACAGGAAAAGAATGCCTTTAAATTTGCACAAAAGTTTGAACGGTCATCTTTACAACACTTGCTTCAGTAAAGTTTCTCCTATTGGATCCTATTAATGTTTGTGTCCCTAATGTTGTGGCCGACAATTGAATGTTCCTTCTAATATATATTTTTCAATCTGATAGTAATTTGATCGAAGCCATGTGACCAGTCAGAAAAGCCAGTGGGTCCCACATTGAACCAACACCACCCTGCCTGAGATTCACTATTGTGTAACCCCTCCTCCCCTCCTGACATCACTCCTTCCTGGCTCCTCCAAAAACTCACCACCCTAATGCCATTTTACCTCCCTCCTCCATCTCCCTCCATTCCTCCCCCCTCCCCAGGCATCGTGCTATCAACCTCTTCATCCCGGCCTATCAGAGACTATGGATAGAGGCAGAGGAGTACTCCTTTGAGGAAAAGCTAGTTCAGGATCTGGCCGTAAGTACCGGACGGCCCTCGCCCGCCCCACACGTGCCCTGCGTTGGCACCCCTCTGCCGGTCCTGCCCGCCGATCGCCTCTTTAGTTCTGCGCCCGTTGAACCTTGGGAGCACACCAGTGCGGAGAGCTCGCCCAAATCCCAGAGGGGTACCCGTTCTAGGCGCGCCAAGGGCTTCAGACCGAGATCCGTCAGAGGTCAAAGACTGCATGAGCAACTCAGGAGACACAGGGCCAGCTCTGGCGCTCACAGCTCTAGAAAAGCCGGCTTTACCGTTGTGGCCGCAGTGGTAAGGAGCGCCGCTCGCTAAAGAGACCGTCGCTCCATGTTTTTGTCAGATCTGGATCCAACCCATCAGTTGTCCTTGTGTTCTCTGTAAGTCTGCAGTGTGACGCTGGTGTTATAGTCGGCTCTGTGACCGTGAAGTCAGTGGCATGCTCGCGTCGTCACATTTCATGCTGAAACTCAGTTGAGAACAAGATCATCAAAAACACAGAAATTGGTCAACACGACGTCTCCAAAAAGTAGTGTATCGCAATGTCAATCAGTGGGTTACTTTTTTCTACATTTAAAACACTTACATAACATGTAATGGTGGTTCTTTGGTCAAAATGTTGCATAGATTATGTTTTACGGACCATTTTCAAGCCGCTTTCTGACCCCCTCTTCGGGATGCGCCGTTTTGTGGGCGGGTCTTATTTACGTGCCTCTACTTTGACAGCGTCTTCTCTCCGTCGTATTTGTCGTACCGATATTTTTAGCACTTCCATAGCGAGTCTATTGACAGACCTAAGTTAGAACTGTACGGTACTTTGTATTAGAAATAGCAACCGTGGAGGATGAATGCCCCACAATAAGAGGATAGACAAAAAGGAGCTTGTTCACTATGGTCAAAATGTTGCATAGATTATGTTTTACAGACCATCTTCAAGCTGCTTTCTGACCGCCTTTTCGGGATGCGCCGTTTTGTGGGCGGGTCTTATTTACGTGCCTCTACTTTGACAGCGTCTTCTCAGCCCTTTGAGACACTAGTGATTTAGGGCTGTATAAGTAAACATTGATTGATTGATTGATTCTCTCCGTCATATTTGTCGTACCAATATTTTTAGCACTTCCATTGCGAGTCTACTGACATACCTAAGTTAGAACTGTACAGTACTTTGTATTAGAAATAGCAACAGTGGCAACAAGAGGATGGAGAAAAAGAAGGAGCTTGTTGACTACGGCACGCACTACAATTGCGGATGTGCAGACATTTTCAGGATGTACCACTAGGTAAGAACATTTGGTTTTTGCATAATATTGTGAATCAAAACGGCAGATAATATCTCCTAATAGGTGTCATTTTGGGGTTCTTACACACACACCATAATAAAACACTTATATTGAAGCACGGTACGTCTGACTATGGTAGCCTTAATGCGGCAAGAATCTAGCTAGCGGTGCGACTTTGTAATTCACCAAAGTCGTACTCAAACATTTTACTATATTTTTGAGCGCCATGTGTAATGTTCTATATTCAATTAACTCAATGAAACATTAAAGTTTTGGTCTTGCTTCCGTACGGGTTCTTGCTTGCATCATTTATCGAACAGGCGTCAACCTGCAGTCCGTACGTATCTCTTATGCGTGACTGCCATCTACACATCACAATTATCACTACACCATGTACCAAATAGAATTGCTTCGAGGTCGGGAAGCAATGTACATAGGGCTCAGTGTCGATTTTTGAGACAATTCAAGGATTTTAGGTGCGTCTTGTAGTCAAAAAGGATGATGGAAAAATGCCTGAATGTATTTAAGAGAAGGTGTTTGTGATGGGCGATGTGCCTTAAAATCTACATGCAACGTATATCGCATCCTCTTGCGATAATGATACACAGGTGAAACTCAAAAAATGTTGAAAATTGTGCAAAATGTAATAGATATCAGCACTTCAAATGTGTAACTTATATGTGATATCGACTCATTACTTGCATAGTGAGATATGTCAAGCCTTTATAGTAGGTCTGGGCTAGTTTTAGTCTCATCCCTCACTTAAAGCATGAGTAAACAATGCACTACACCCAGCTGATAAATCCAAAAGAGAAAGCCGATACAGTGTAACTGCTCACCGATGCTACCTGGTGGCTGTTTGAGCACACCGCAGCCCATCCATTTTCTACTGCTTGTCCCTCTCTGTGTCACGGGGGTTGCTGGAGCCTATCTCAGCTGCATTCGGGCGGAAGGCGGTGTACACCCTGCACAAGTCGCCACCACATCGCAGGGCCAACACAGATAGACAGACAACATTGACATTCACACACTAGGGCCAATTTAGTGTTGCCAATCAACCTATAAATCCCCAGGTGCATGTCTTTAATGCTTCAGTCACACACAGGATTCTCACATGAGAACAAGACAAAAACACAACCTTACCTTCTGTGTGTGTTAGGATTTTGATGGTCATAGCTCACAGTTTTTTAAAACCCAAAGTTGTCTGATATTTTCAATTCGAAGTTGTCATAAGATGTACGCCATAATCATTGATAGATAGATAGATATTACTTTATTGATTCCTTCAGGAGATTTCCCCCAGAAATATTAAAATTGATATCAAAAGAAGTCCCACAATGTCTTGGGTTGCATGTCATGAGCCTATCCATCCATTTTCTACCACTTGTCCCTTTCGGGGTTGCAGTGGGTACTGGAGCCTATCTCAGCTACGTTCGGGCGGAAGGCGGGGTACATATTAATTTCATCTGTAAATCTAATTGCTGGAATAAATCACCCTTTGCATGATATTGTATTTTTTTTTTTCAGTTTCACCTGTATATCACAATATATTATTTGGCATATACATGATAATAGGAGTTACATTTATATTTTTAATGTAGCTGCTGACATATGCAGCACTAATTGCTTCATTTTCCGGTCGTATTATTTTTCTGAACTACCGCATTTATCGGAGTATAAGTTGCTCTGGAGTATAAGTCGCACCTTCCGAAAATGCATAATAAAGAAGGAAAAAAACATATATAAGTCGCACTGGAGTATAAGTCACATTTTTGAGGGAAAATTATTTGATAAAACCCAACACCAAGAATAGACATTTGAAAGGTAATTTAAAATAAATAAAGAATAGTCAACAACGGGCTGAGTAAGTTTACGTTATATGAGGCATAAATAACCAACTGAGAAGGTGCCTGGTATGTTAACGTAACATATTATGGTAAGAGTCATTCAAATAACTATAACATATAGAACATGCTATATGTTTACCAAACAATCTGTCACTCCTAATTGCTAAATCCGATGAAATCTTATACGTCTAGTCTCTTACGTGAATGAGCTAAATAATATTATTTGATATTTTACGGTAATGTGTTAATAATTTCACACATAAGTCGCTCCTGAGTATAAGTCGCACCCCCGGCCAAACTATGAAAAAAAACTGCGAATTATAATCCGAAAAATACGGTACTTGCTAATTTACTGTTAATATCTGGTTACATTCTGTTGTAACATGTTCTACGACACTTCTGTTAAAATGTAATAAGCACCTATTATTCTGTTGGTTGGATAATTTGCATTAGTTTTAGGCGATACTACCAATTCGGGTAAAAACCCAGGGTGTTTAATATTTCCTTATTCCCTTTTATTACATACAAAATGTATAGTAAAATCAATAAGGCCAAATAACTAAATAAAAGCAAAAATGATTTGCTGCTATTTCCTACGTTTGTAAACAATGACAAAACAAGCTATTTTGTGATAGTAAAAAATATGGATCTGTTTACTGTAGTATCGACCGTATACTGATATTTTGGTATCGCCACTGGCGATCTGCCCACCCCTGTTCATATTCAAGAGCTCTGCTGTTGCTCGACGGTCACCTATGCTTTTTTGTGGCCTCCTACGGTGTGTAGTGTATCGTGTTTAGCTATCCCTTATCTTCGAGTCCTCCAATGATAATGCTACTTGCCACCATGCGGGCGAAGATCAGTGATTTAGATGCTAAACAATGGAGGGTAAATTAGCCGCTAGCAAGGACTCATTGAGGACTCCTTTGTTCGCCTGTCACTGTAAATTTGCGATTTGTAGTCTGCTGCTTCACTCTTTAATGTTTTTTTAAGCATACTTTACATATTTTAGGCCTACATTAAACATGTTCAAGACCTGGCTAAATGAACTGAAAATGTCAATACGACACTATAATTGGCCATTAGATGAGACCAACCCAATCGGAGAGTGCTGTTTAGTGTTGTGATCACTGATTGGCTCAGCCTCAGCCAGCATTCCTATATTAGATTAAATGAATAAAGAGTGTGTAAAGGGAACTGATCCAGTTTAGAATTCTTCCGGCTCTACCGAGTGCCCTTCGAGTCGGTTTCCTCACTTCTGTCAGGTTCATTTGTCATCCGACTGGCTGTGTGCTGTTTGCTGTAATAACGCATGTGTTTACTCATCTTGTCCCTCCCACAAATCATCCAGACATGACATGTGGCATCTGCATGAGTCACTGCAGTGTTCAATTGCCCCAACATTGAACGTGTCGACTACGCAAGGTGGCGATAGGGCCAAGTGTTGACCAAAAAAAAAGTTAAAATGAGATTAAAAAGCTTACTTTTAACACTTTTTTGGGCAGAAAACCCCCATGAAGATAGTGGAGGAGGATGAAGAAGAGGTGGCTGAGATCCAGCCAGACCCTCTGCACCAGCTCATCCTCCACTTTAGTCACAACGCTCTGACGGAGAGAAGGTGCTGTACAGAAATAAACACACCAGGAAGAAACTATTCTTTCTTTCTTACCTGAAAATCTCTTGTTTTAGTCACTTGGAGGAGGATCCTTTGTATATCGCGTATGCTGACATGATGGCAAAGGTGAGCTTATTGAATGGCAGGGATGTCCAAAGTGCAGCCTGGGGACCAATTATGTCCTACAGCTCATTTGAAAAATACTATTTAAAAAAAAACAAAAAAAAACTTAAAAAGTGGCATAAAAGAGCAAATGGGTGAAATGTAACAGCCATGCTGGTAGTTATTTTTGTTTTACTATAAAAATCTTATTGCTCAAAAAAGTAAAAAAGGTTTAATCAACACGTCTGAAAATGATCTTTTTAATCACTTAAAGGCCTACTGAAATGATATTTTCTTATTTAAACGGGGATAGCAGGTCCTACGTTTTCATACTTGATCATTTTGCGATATTGCCATATTTTTGCTGAAAGGATTTAGTAGAGAACATCGACGATAAAGTTAGCAACTTTTGGTGCTGATAAAAAAGCCTTGCCTTTACCGGAAGTCGCAGACGATGACGTCACAAGGGTGAGGGCTCCTCGCGTACTCACATTGTTTTTAATGGGAGCCTCCAGCAGCAAGAGCTATTCGGGCTGAGAAAACGATCATTTCCCCATTAATTTGAGCGAGGTATAAAGATTTGTGGATTATATTGATAGCGAAGGACTAGAAAAAAAATAAAAATAAAATAAAGTTAAAAAAAAGGCGATTGCATTAGGACGGATTCAGATGTTTTTAGACACATTTATTAGGATAATTCTGGGAAATCCCTTATCTTTCTCTTGTGTTGCTAGTGTTTTAGTGAGATTAAATAGTACCTGATAGTCGGAGGGGTGTGTCCACGGGTGTGTTGACGCCAGTGTCTGAGGGAAGTCACAGCAGCTGCATGGACGGCGCAAGCTCCGCAGATCTCCGGTAAGAGGAGACTTTTTACCACAATTTTCTTACCAAAACCTGCCCGTTGACAAGTGGTCGGGATCCATGTTCGCTTGACCGCTCTGATCCATAGTAAAGCTTCACCTCCGGGAATTTTAAACAAGGAAACACCGTGTGTTTGTGTGGCTAAAGGCTAAAGCTTCCCACCTCCATCTTTCTACTTTGACTTCTCCATTATTAATTGAACAAATTGCAAAAGATTCAGCAACACAAATGTCCAGAATACTGTGTAATCATGCGATGAAAAGAGACGACTATTAGCCGCAAGTGGTTCTGCGCTAATATGTCCCCTCCAACTCAAGACGTCACGCGCACCGTCATCATATGCGTCATCATTCCGCAACGTTTTCAACAAGAAACTCCGCGGGAAATTTAAAATTGTAATTTAGTAAACTAAACTGGCCGTATTGGCATGTGTTGCAATGTTAATATTTCATCATTGATATATAAATTATCAGACTGCGTGGTCGGTAGTAGTGGGTTTCAGTAGGCCTTTAAATATTTGAACACACTCTGTGGCAAAATATTAAAAACACTTGTTAAATAAAACATCTGCCTTGTTTTTGATGAATATTTCAGCCTACTACGCTACTGTATTTTAATGTTGATCATTATGTTGGTTCTTGGAAAGCCAAGTGTTTTGTGAGATGGTGCTCGGTAAAAAAAAATATGTTGAGAACCACTGATGGATTTAGGTGTTGGAAGTAAAGATAATGACTTATTTTTACACTTTTATGAGTAGAGGACTTTTGACTCCCTAAAGTTTTTTGTCTAAATTTTTTTAAACTGTCTTTGTTCAAAAAATAACAATTATTTTTTTTAAAAGGCATGATTTTTTTTAAAACCTAGTTAAGGCTCTAGTTACTTGACATTAAATGTTTCATTTTGAAAAATGTTTTTGGGAATATTTTTCCATAAAACAAGTAAAAATACAAAAATTGGACATTAAATGTAAAAAAATTATAAATACTTTTTGGCTTACAGATAAATGTGACATTGATCTTTAGATAATTAAGCATTCAAAATAAAAGGGAAAAAAATGATGGGAGCCCGAAGGCTAACAATATCAATTTTAAAATGAAAAATATCCAAATGGCCCCTGGAAGCTTTCATTATTCAGTGTGCGGCCCATAGTGGAAATAGTTTGGACACCCCTATCGTATGTTATTCATATATAATGCAATTACTTAAAAGTGTCAATGTTCTTTGCACTTTTAGAGCTGTGCAGAGGACGATGAGGAGGAGGAAGAAGATGAGAAAGAGAAAACGTTTGAGGTGCATGCCTCAGCAGACTTGCAAACATTTCTTTGAACTTGTAGCACCTACGAAAAGTGTCTTGTGTTTGGAACCTTCAGGAAAAGGAGATGGAAAAGCAGAAGATCCTTTACCAGCAGGCTCGGCTGCATGCTCGTGGGGCTGCGGAGATGGTGCTGCAGATGATTAGCGCCAGTAAAGGTAATGCTGATCTGCGCTTGTAAACAACGCAGACTGTTTTGAGGGTCTAAATCTACCTTTCGCCTCTTTTCAGGGCGCCTTGGCCCCATGGTGACCTGCACGCTCAAACTTGGCATCTCCATCTTAAATGGAGGCAATGTGCAAGTTCAGCAGGTACCGTATCTACGCTGCAGGTGCATGTTATCTGATGTCAAGCGGTCCTCAAAGACATACTTTTGATATTTCCCGCAGAAAATGCTTGACTACTTGAAAGAAAAACGAGATGCAAGCTTTTTCAAAAGCCTCTCGGGGCTGATGCAGTCGTGCAGGTATTGCTGATTCATTATTCATGTCACAAGCAAAAAAAAAGGAAATACACCAGAAGTGACTGTGTCACTACCTTCCTCCACTAGTGTTCTGGACTTGAACGCATTTGAGAGGCAGAATAAAGCAGAAGGTCTTGGCATGGTGACAGAAGAAGGCTCAAGTAAGTCCAATAAAGATGTGGTGGGGCACCTGTCCTAATTCCAATGCGGTCTGAGGCTAACATTGGGTGTGTTGAGTCAGACACGAAAAAGGTGAATAGTAGGACAGACACAGTTAGCAGATGGTGGTAATGGTCCAAGAAAGAACCCAATAAACTCATTGTGGGTCTGTAAGAGATGCAGATACAGTGGAACCTCCATTTACTAACCTAATTGGTTCTTGAACACGGTTCAAAAATACAAACGTTTTCTATTGATGCAAATTTCTCTATAAACAATGTAAAGATGAATTATGGATTCCAGTCTTGATTAATGTCCATATTTTGTATACTTAAAATATAAATTGCTATACAGTACTGTACATCAAACAAACATAAGGAAGTAATACATTAAAGGCCTACTGAAACCCACTACTACCGACCACGCAGTCTGATAGTTTATATATCAATGATGAAATATTAACATTGCAACACATGCCAGTACGGCCGGTTTAGTTGACCAAATTACAATTTTAAATTTCCCGCGGAGTTTCTTGTTGAAAACTTCGCGGAATGATGACGCCTGCGCGTGACGTCTCAGGTTGGAGGGGACATATTAGCGCACCACCATTTGCAGCTAAAAGTCGTCTCTTTTCATCGCGCAATTACACAGTATCCTGGACATCTGTGTTGCTGAATCTTTTGCAATTTGTTCAATTAATAATGGAGAAGTCAAAGTAGAAAGATGGAGGTGGGAAGCTTCAGCCTTTAGCCACACAAACACACGGTGATTCCTTGTTTAAAATTCACGGAGGTGAAGCTTTACTATGGATCAGAGCGGTCAAGCGAACATGAATCCCGACCACTTGTCAACCGGCAGGTTTCGGTGAGAAAATTGTGGTAAAAAGTCGCCTCTTACCGGAGATCAGCGGAGCTTGCGCCGTCCATGCAGCTGCCGTCGACTTCTCTCAGAGACTCTGGCGTCAAGACACCCGCGGACACACTCCTTGACTATCAGGTACTATTTAACTCACTAAAACACTAGCAACACAATAGAAAGATAAGGGATTTCCCAGAATTATCCTAGTAAATGTGTCTAAAAACATCTGAATCCGTCCCAATGCAATCGCCTTTTTTTTTAAACTTTTTTTATTTATTTATTTTTTCTAGTCCTTCGCTATCAATATCATCATCCACGAATCTTTCATCCTCGCTCTAATAATGGGGAAATTGTCGTTTTCTCAGCCCGAATAGTTCTTGCTGCTGGAGGCTCCCATTATAAACAATGTGAGGAGCCCTCACACCTGTGATGTCATCGTGTGCTACTTCCGGTAAAGGCGAGGCTTTTTTTATCAGCGACCAAAAGTTGCAAACTTTATCGTGGATGTTCTCTACTAAATCCTTTCAGCAAAAATATGGCAATATCGCGAAATGATCAAGTATGACACATAGAATGGACCTTCTATCCCCGTTTGAATACGAAAATCTCATTTCAGTAGACCTTAACTTTCTATTTAACTGCAAAGTCAAAACAACAGTCAGCTGAACTGTCCTCATTTGCAGCCGCCCTAAGGTGCACTCACATTTTTAAATCACTAAACTCTTTCAATTTAACAACCAGTTTGCTTCAATGGTTAGGAATATAACAAATCCACTTCACCTTGTCAATTAATATGCTTGGCGTGCAGCGGAAGAGTGAGGGTGCAGGGAGGCAGAACTTTCCTGAATGTTTCAATTCAAACCACACATCTCTCGTGTTGATGTGGGTGCAATTAATCCTGGTTGTAATATATAGTTTCACCACTAGATGTCGCCAAAATTATGTTGATGCAATTAATCCTGGTTGTAATCTGTGATTTTACCACTAGATGATGCCAAAAGTACGTTGTTGCATTTAATCCAGGTTATAATCTAGTGCAGGGGTGCCCACACTTTTTCTGCAGGCGAGCTACTTTTCAATTGACCAACTCGAGGGGATCTACCTCATTTATATATATCATTTATATTTATTTATTTATGAAAGAGACGTTTTTGTAAACAAGTTAAATGTGTTTAATGATAATACAAGCGTGTGTAACACGTATAGATGTCTTTCTTTCACAAAGACAAGAATATAAATTGGTGTATTACCTGATTCTGATGACTTGCATTGATTGGAATCAGACAATAATGATAACGCCCACATTTTCAAATGGAGGAGAAAAAAAGTTGTCCTTTCTGTACAATACCACATGAAAGTGGTTGGTTTTTGGCATCTAATTCATCCAGCTTCCATACACTTTACAAGAAAAACATTGGCGGCAAATTCCGTAGCTTGCTTGATTGACATTCACGGCACCCGAGGGTCTTGTGAGATGACGCTGGCTGCTGCCAGTTCATTATTCTGAAAAAAGGACAGAGAGGAAGGCGAGAAACACTTTTTATTTCAACAGACTTTCGCGCCGTCCCTTCCGTCAAAACTCTAAAGGCCGACTGCACATTTCCTATCTTCACAATAAAAGCCCTGCTTCATGCTGCCTGCGCTAACAAAATAAGAGTCTCGGAAAGCTGGCGTGAACAAGTGATGTGCACGCCAGCTTTCTGAAGGATCGCTTGTGCACGCCAGTTTTCCGAGACTCTGTATTTAGTTAGCGCAGGCACCATGAAGCAGGGCTTTTATTGTGAAGATAGGAAATGTGCAGTCGGCCTTTAGAGTTTTGACGGAAGGTACGGCGCGAGAGTCTGTTGAAATAAAAAGTGTTTCCCGCCTTCCTCTCGGTCATATTTTCATAATAATGATCTTGCAGCAGCCAGCGTCATCTCACAAGACCCTCCGGTACCGTGAATGTCATTTAAGTGACGTCTTGGTGAAGATTGATGATCACTAATTTTTAGGTCTATTTTTTTTTAAAAGCCTGGCTGGAGATCGACTGACACACCCCCCGCGGTCGACTGGTAGCTCGCGATCGACGTAATGGGCACCCCTGATCTAGTGCGTTTTTTGGACTCTTATCGTGGAAGAAAACTAGAAAAATGATGTACAAAAGGCTTTAAAAAAACACTTAAGAAGCACAAATATCAGTGAGCACAGTAGCTAACGACAGCACTGCTGTGCTGACTGAATGAGTACTGAATGCATGGATGAAATGTTTGTACACTAAAACAAGTTTTGTAAACCCAAGCAAATTTTTATTCGGTTTGTTGATCATAAATTGAAAATTTTTGTACGATGAGGGGTTTGTAATTTGAGGTTCCATTGTATAGGAATTGAGGCCTAATATTACAATGTATTTAGGTTAGGTTAATGGTGTGCAATACCTCTAATTTTCATTCCCGTAAAATTCAGGCTAGTATCGGTGATACCGGTTCAATACTTTGTTTGTATCTTTGTTATTTTTGAAGGACAATGTGCAGTTATATTAAGAAGATGGCTACACCAGATTTAGCACCATGCTGATTTCCATCGGTAGTCTTTTTATGGTGCATCTAACATCCACAATTGAAATGACAGAGGATCGAAAATACACAATATTGAAATAACATTAAGATAGGCAATTTAAAATACAAGTACAATACATAGAGGGTATGTGAGTTACTAGTCAGTGGGCTGTCAAGTTGCAGTAGTTTAGCAGCTTCATTTAAAGTGGAGCAGTGTTTATAAAAATCCACATACAGTGCTGTAGCCATCAGCTGGTACTCATAAGGGTATCATTCAATAGCCTAATACCTCATTGGGACTCCATACGTAAAAAAGTTTGCGATCTTACAGCACTGGAATGGTAGTCTGGTGGCCATCAGACTGCTCCTGCCAGAGTATCATCTGATGGTCAACTACCTGTTGATGTGAGCAGGACTGCTGGTCTGAAAGCCAATATTTGACTGTCTGTGAGAAGCTGTGAAAACTTGAGTTGTTCTTTAGATTGTCTGGGAGACCATTCCATTCTTTGGTGGCTTGGTATGAAAAGTCTGATTGGGAGAAGGCAGACTTTCTTTTTGCAAATATACCCAACATGTCTGCTAAAATTGAATACGTTCTGTATTTTCAAATGATAACATATGTCTAAAAAATAACAGTTAACATGTAAGAAAAAAAGAACAAAAATTGGAATGTATTAAGTGTATACCGTATTTCCTTGAATTGCCGCAGGGCATATAGTATGCGCCTGCCTTGAATTACTTCCGGGTCAAACTCGCTTCCCAATATACTTAGCGCATGCTTAGTATTACCGCCTGGTCAAACTCGTGACTGTCATCATTTTCAAAATGGAGGAGGCTGATTTCAATACCGGTAATTTGAAATCGCATAAAGGGAAGAAGATTAAGAGCTAATCAGTAGGATTTAAGGTCCAATCTTACATCACACTCAAATTTTTACTGCATGCCTTTGGTAAGTGCCGGAGTGCTTATTTTATGTCTGATAAAATAATTCTTCTCACTAAGCAGATTTTATGTTAATGTTTTACAAACCCCGTTTCCATATGAGTTGGAAAATTGTGTTAGATGTAAATATAAACGGAATACATTGATTTGCAAATCCTTTTCAACCCATATTCAGTTGAATGCACTACAAAGACAAGATATTTGATGTTCAAACTCATAAACTTTATTTTTTTTTTTTGCAAATATTAATTAACTTAGAATTTCATGGCTGCAACACGTGCCAAAGTAGTTGGGAAAGGGCATGTTCACCGCTGTGTTACATCACCTTTTCTTTTAACAACACTCAATAAACGTTTGGGAACTGAGAAAACTAATTGTTGAAGCTTTGAAAGTGGAATTCTTTCCCATTCTTGTTTTATGTAGAGCTTCAGTCGTTCAACAGTCCGGGGTCTCCGCTGTCGTATTTTACGCTTCATAATTCGCCACACATTTTCGATGGGAGACAGGTTTGGACTGCAGGTGGGCCAGGAAAGTACCTGCACTCTTTTACTACGAAATCACGCTGTTGTAACACGTGGCTTGGCATTGTCTTGCGGAAATAAGCAGGGGCGTCCATGATAACGTTGCTTGGATGACAGCATATGTTGTTCCAAAACCTGTATGGACCATTCAGCATTAATGGTGCCTTCACAGATGTGTAAATTACCCATGCCTTGGGCACTAATACACCCCCATACCATCACAGATGCTGGCTTTTGAACTTTGCGTTTATAACAATCCGGATGGTTATTTTCCTCTTTGTACCGGAGGACACCACGTCCACAGTTTCCAAATATATTTTGAAATGTGGACTCGTCAGACCACAGAACACTTTTCCACTTTGCATCAGTCCATCTTAGATGAGCTCGGGCCCAGCGAAGACAGCGGCGTTCCTTGGTGTTGTTGATAAATGGGTTTTGCTTTGCACAGCAGAGTTTTAACTTTCACCAACAGATGTAGCAACCAACTGTAGTTACTGACAGTGGTTTTATTAAAGTGTTCCTGAGCCCATGTGGTGATATCCTTTACACACTGCTGCCTGTTTTTGATGCAGTACCGCCTGAGGTATCAACAGTCCGTAATATCTTCGCTTACGTGCAGTGATTTCTCCAGATTCTCTGAACCTTTTGATGATTTTACGGACCGTAGATGGTAAAATCCCTAAATTCTTTGCAATAGCTCGTTGAGAAATGTTGTTCTAAAACTGTTCGACAATTTGCTTCCAATTTGGTGACCCTTACCCCATTCTTGTTTGTGAATTACTTAGCATTTCATGGAAGCTGCTTTTATACCCAATCATGGCACCCACCTGTTCCCGATTAGCCTGCACACCTGTGGGATGTTCCAAATAAGTGTTTGATAAGAATTTCTCAACTTTATCAGTATTTATTGCCACCTTTCTTAACTTCTTTGTCACGTGTTGCTGGCATCAAATTTTAAAGTTATGATTATTTGCAAAAAAAAAATATATATTTATCAGTTTGAACATCAAATATGTTGTCTTTGTAACTGAATATGGGTTGAAAATGATTTGCAAATCTTTGTATTCCGTTTATATTTACATCTAACACAACTTCCCAACTCATATGGAAACGGGGTTTTTACTTGTTTTACAGGTTTTTGGTCCTAAATGATCTCAGTAAGATATTACAGCTTGTTGCTGAGATGTTATGACCTGTATTAAGTAAAACATGCTTGAAACTAGAATATAAACTGATGCAAAACTTTGTCATCAACACTCACAAGTATAAAACTACTTTTTTAAAGAAATAGTTTCTTACTTCAAGCGTGAAAAAAAAATCATGATGCCGAGCGCATATCATTATGTCAAGATAATGGCAAGAGAATTTACTTAATTTAAGAATATTTTTCAACATATTGAGCAAAAAGGTGTCTGGGTTTTTTTTCCATCAAGGAAAGTGCACTTGTTATTAGTGAGAATATACTTATTTTAAGGTATTTTTAGGTTCATTGAGGTTAGCTAATTTTACTTGTTTTGGAAAGTCTTGACAAGCCAAATTTTCTTGTTCTATTGGCAGATAATTTTGCTTAGTTTAAATAAAATACCCCTCATTTTAGTATTTTTTTTTCCTCGTTTTTGAACACTGACTTTTTGCAGTGTAGAAATATAATTTAAAATCTTGGCTAGTGGTGGAAAAGTGTATGACGACTGAGTAGCCGGTGCGACCCATATGGACCACAGCTGTAAAACTGATATTTTTTAGCGGCCCTCTAAGGCAGTGGTTCTCAAATGGGGGTACGCGTACCCCTGGGGGTACTTGAAAGGTATGCCAAGGGGTACTTGAGATTTTTAAGATATATTCTAAAAATAGCAACAATTCAAAAATCCTTTATAAATATATATATTGAATAATACTTCAACGAAATATGAATGTAAGTTCATAAACTGTGAAAAGAAATGCAACAATGCAATATTCAGATTTTTTATTTTTGTGAAGAAATGTTTAGAATTAAGTTCATGAATCCAGATGGATCTCTATTACAATCCCCAAAGAGGGCACTTTAAGTTGATGATTACTTCTATGTGTAGAAATCTTTATTTATAATTGAATCACTTGTTTATTTTTCAACAAGTTTTTAGTTATTTTTTTTAATCTTTTTTTCCAAATGGTTCAAGAAAGACCACTACAAATGAGCAATATTTTGCAATGTTATACAATTTGATAAATCAGAAACTGATGACATAGTGCTGTATTTTACTTCTTTATCTCCTTTTTTCAACCAAAAATGCTTTGCTCTGATTAGGGGGTACTTGAATTAAAAAAATGTTCACAGGGGGTACATCACTGAAAAAAGGTTGAGAACCACTGCTCTATGGCTTAAGAAACCATGGTCTCGGACGAGGAACCCAGTTTCTGATGTAATCATCAGCCACATTTGAATGTTTAAAAAGCGATATTTGTGGATACAGGTGGCCTCTGCATGAGTTTGCAGCCACTGTGATGCAGTATAAGACACTGTAAGTGTGGTAAAGTGGATGTACTGTAAATAGGTCTTAATTATAGATGAAATACTTTGTCACTGCAATTTACAACACTGTTCACCTGATGTTTTCCTAATCACTACTAAGTAATTTTTTTATTGGGTCCTCATCATTAACAAGTCACTGTTACTACCTTGTTGTGTCTGTTATGACCAGGACTTCATGTCTGCTCGTTTCACAGACAGGTTACCTGACAGGATTTGTAACCGCATGACTTATGTATTCATACTCTTTGTACTGTAACTCACTGTCTTCTCTTTTTGCATATGTCTTCACGTATTATTTGTCTTGTTTCCTCTCATTAAAACCCATCGACGGCAGTCCACACTGAGCGGGGTAAATAGCAAATTAAGAGCATCTTCATATGGTTATGCTGCAAAATGAACATGTCCTCCTATAATTCATGTCCCCTTCCTTCACTCCTTAATGTCACTGTGCATGCTGCTGACTGATGCTCATAAGCCATCGCTTGACCTTTGTGTTTTTTTTGTACTCATTCCTTTCATTTTTCACATTTACTAATGCAAACTGCTTACTTTTGTTCTAAGGGTTGTGCACTCTTCTTCTGCTTACACAAAGATTTACAGTATTTCAGACTTTTTACAGAAAACTGGCTTCCTTCTCGGTGTCTAACTTTCATATGATATAATATATATACACATATATATATATATATATATATATATATATATACACACATACATACACACATATATATACACATATATATACACATATATATATAAATACTATACATATATTATATATATATGTATGATACATATATGTGTATATATACATATATACGTATATATATGTATATACATATGTATATATACATATATGTATATATACACAAACATATATATATGTGTCTGTATATATACACACACATTTGTATATACATATATATGTATATATACATATATGTATATAAAATATGTATGTGTATATATGTATTTACAGTATATATGTATGTATGTGTAAATATGTATATACAGTATGTATGTGTATATATTAACATATATATACACATGTATATATGTGTATATACATATGTGAGTGTATATATATGCTTGTATATACATATATATGTATGTATATATACATATATGTATGCTTGTATTATATTCATATATATATGCATGTCTATATATATGTGTATACTGTATATATGTATGTGTATAATGTATATACAGAATATGTATATGTGTATTATGTGTATATGTATATAAGTGTATTTATGTGTGTGTATGTATATATGTGTGTGTGTGTGTGTATATATATATATATATATATATATATGTATACGATTGGGTGTGTGTTTGTGTGTATTTACAGACATTTATATACATGCATACATATATGTAAATGTATATATTTATGTACATACAAATATGAATATATATATGCATTTGTGTGTATACATATGTGAATGTGTGTATACATATATGTGAATATGTATATATACACAGTGTGTGTATAGATACAATGTACATACATATATGCACACAATTGTGTATATATAAATGTACCGTATGTATGTATATATGTAAAAATGTGGTATGTATGTTTGTGTTTATGTATGTTTATGTGTATATATATATATATATATATATATATATATATATATATATATATATATATATATATATATATATATATGGGTGTGTGTGTGTGGGCGTGTTTATTTTGTATTAAAGCACGCACACACAGCTTTGTTGGCTTGATGATTGAATTAGGCAAATTATTGTATCATTGTGTGTCTTTGGCTCTTAGCTAGGGGTTCATTTTTATCCACATGTTATCACTTTGGATTTGGTTTTGCAATCTAAAGGCTACAATTGTAGGCTTTAAATATGTTTTCAACATTTCCCTCGTGCTGCTTGCTGTGTATGTATTGCTTCTTTGGAGATATTTGATATTTGGAACTAAACTTTTTGGGGGAATTTTGCCCATGTTTTTTTTTTTCTCTATGCATTCTAAGTCGTAATTAACACTAACAAAAGTCAGCTAACAAGGGAGGCAATGGGACTGGCTTTATTACGCCTAAAAATAACTCTAAAAAAACTTAAACACCTCCATCATCGTTTTATATACATTGTGTAAGTACCGTATTTTCCAGACTATACATCGCACCGGTACATAAGCTGCACCCACTAAACTTTTGAAGAAATAAATATTTTTCCATATATTAGCCGCACTTGATCCTAAGCCGTGGATTTGTGAAATGAGTGATTTGCACCAGAAATATGTTTTAAGTGTTAATTTACATACCTTGATTGTTTCCAAATGGTGTCTGAAACACAGCAGTAAAACAAAATATGTCGTTGTCAGGGACCCACTAGCTGCGGAAGCTAGCTCTCCAATCAGCTAAACAGACTCAATAACTCCACGGTGACATTTTAGTGAATTTACTAAGGAATTTTTAAAACTGAAGATATTACAAAAACACTACTATTGTAAATTAATAGTACTAACACAGACACTGGTAAATGTGTTAGCATTTTGGCTAATGCTAACAACACTGGCTTCATTACATTACGATAGCACGTACAAATATGCATAAAAACACTCAAACAGACTAAGTGGAATGTCAAAGTGACCAACTTCTCGGTTTATGTTCATAACCTTCTACTATCCAGGTGAGAGGCATGATTTATAATCTACAAATAACTTTAACCAACTCAGAGGCGATGCGGCTTCTCACCAGCTCACTATGTCAATATAGCAGCAAAAGCTAGTTTGCGCTCTTTGATAAATGCGCCGCAAAAACATTTTTTTTCTGCGTTAGTACTTATAATAAAAATAGTGCTTATAATAAAAATATTGCGAATACTTGTTTAATATTCAAGTAACGAGATGTATTGTTGCCGTTTTTGGATGTTCTTTTAAAGGGCTTTATTGGCGGAATAGTGTTAACCACCTCGTATTTGCTGTATTTAACAAATTAGAATGCATAAAAAAAAGATTTAAAAAGTGTGTTTTTTTTAACAAAAAGATTGTGAATGATAGGCAGAATTCCAAAAAAGTGCAGTACCTCTTTTAAGATTAAACCTGACAGTTTTGTCTTCAGTAATTTGTGTCCCTAACCACTGTCTATTCTCACAAAAGGCTCCAAAGTGCTACAGAATGATGAATTTACCAAAGATCTGTTCCGATTTTTGCAACTTCTGTGCGAGGGGCACAATGGCGGTAAGCTAAAAAAACAAATGAATTCCATACAGCATTTGCATTTTTTTTTTTGTTAGAACATTGATGGTGAGCAATATTTTTCTCATTTTTCAGAGTTCCAGAACTTCCTGAGAACCCAAACTGGAAACACAACCACAGTCAACATTATCATCAGCACTGTTGACTATTTACTCCGCCTTCAGGTGTGATTGTGTAGCACAAATGTAAAAGTAAAGAGATGCACCAGGGGCTGGGCGATATGGCCTTTTATTAATATCTCAATGTTTTTGGGCCATGTCACGATACACGATATATATATCGCGATATTTTGCTATAGCATTGAATGAACACTTGATGCATATAATCACAGCAGAATGATGATTCTATGTGTCTACATTAAAACATTCTTGTTCATTCTGCATTAATATATGCTTATTTTAAACTTTCATGCACTCATAGCTTGTTCACAAAACAAGCTATGAGTGCACTTTTGTGCATGTCACTAAGATGACATATCAAAACAACACTAAATTAAAGTGCACTTTTTGTACAGAACGCCACTACAATAGTTAAAAATTAATAAATTGCACTTTTGTGCATGATGTCACACAATATATTTCAATAAGTGTCCAATAAAAATTATCAGTATAATAGGAAATGAAATGGCAGTGCTGCTACTTTTCGTAGCAACGCTTTTGCCGCATAATTGTTCAAGCCAAACCACCGCCAGACCATGCACCATGTGCTGTTTTTATTGCGAATTGATTCTTCCTTCATTTGTTCCCAGATTGGCACCTTCTCTCTCTCGTATTACCAATCGCAACGCACCGTTAGCATACACAGCTAATGTTACCCATGTAGCTAACCCACTGCTCGGGGAGGGCGTGTGACGTTGCACGAGTGACGTGTGTAAGAAGGTACGCTTGTTTAAGTCTCTGTGAGAAGGAGAGACAAGAAAGAGTGGGAAATGCATGCAGTGTAATGCCCGCAGCTAAAAGCAACTGTTGGCGAACATGTACTCGAATATCACGATATAGTCATTTTCTATATCACACAGAGACAAACCCGCAATATATCGAGTATATCGACATATTGCCCCGCATTAATATTGATATTACATTTTTAGGAATCTATCAGCGACTTCTACTGGTATTACTCTGGCAAGGACATTATTGATGAGACTGGCAAAGTGAACTTCTCCAAAGCATTATCTGTGGCCAAACAGATATTCAACTCACTGACTGAATATATTCAGGTAAATAATCAAAGCATTTTTTGTATTATGTCGATACATTTCATTTGACGTTTTATATATTCATCCCATTTTTCTGTTTTTTTTTATTTTCCCCAGGGCCCTTGTATTGGGAACCAGCAGAGTCTTGCACACAGCAGATTGTGGGACGCAGTTGTAGGCTTTTTGCATGTTTTTGCCAACATGCAGATGAAACTTTCTCAGGTATTTTACATTGTAACAGAAAAAGGCACTTTCGTTCAAAATACTTACTTGAGATAAAAAGTTTATTACACCGTTGGTTAGTTCCATTCGTTTAGATCTTTTGGTTTTTAACTTTTTAATTATATTTAAGATTAATCATTCAAACCGTATTGTTTGCCGCTATCTAACAATGCAGGGTGACGCAATAATTTCACAACATCCTCAGACACAAAGTAGGACCTCTACGGTCAAATTTTGGGCAGAAAAATTGGTAAAAAATAAACCATAGAAAAAAAAGAAAAACTGAAATAATCTGTTCTAGGGTAAAGCTTGTGGCCAGGCGAAGCCTCATTGCTGCAGAAAAAAAACAATGATCAAACTTAAGGGTGTCCCGATACAACTTTTTAGGTACGATATTGGAGCCTTGTGTGTTCAGGCTGATACAAATGATGATCTGATGGGATATCATAATCATACATACTTTTATTACTTTGTATTGTGAAATATTAGAAAAGGCTCAATCAAGTAAAATTCCTCAGAAAACAATGGTAGGTAGAAAAAACACAACATTGTTATTTTGGCGGCATCTAGTGGCTACAATAATTAAGTTCATTATGTGAGTGAGTGAGTGAATTATATTTATATAGCGCTTTTCTCGAGTGACTCAAAGCGCTTTACATAGTGAAACCCAATATCTAAATTACATTTTAAACCAGTGTGGGTGGCACTGGGAGCAGGTGGGTAAAGTGTCTTGCCCAAGGACACAACGGCAGTGACTAGGATGGCGGAAGCGGGAATCGAACCTGCAACCCTCAAGTTGCTGGCACGGCCGCTCTACCAACTGAGCTATGCCGTAATTTGAATGATGCGGACACATTTGTTACTGGATAATTTCTAATACACTTCTGCATTGGAAACTTTGTATGTGTAAGTAATGTGTAACTAGAAAAATTTGATACTGGTTTGTATTGACACATGCTGATTTAGTCTGCAATATTGTTTAATTAAGGCATTTATTCTCAATCCACTGCACAATTTGTAGCCATTAATCTTGACTTCCTCATTTTTATTTATTATAGAAAAAAATAAGCACAAATTTGTTTTCTTAATTTTGGTTTTGTTGGTTGAAATGTTTTATATATTGTGCTCCCGAGTTAATGTTGCTGATCAATTAGAATTTATATTTGTTTATTGACTTTATTTCATTTTATTTTTCAGTATTACTATTATTATTATAGTAGTTTATAGTTTATTTTGTATTTTTTTTCATTAATGTTAAGGAGACAATGTTATGCGGGGTTGTACTTATATACATTTTAGAGACAAATTATACATTTATAATCCTGGTGGAGAGTGGGGGGAAGCACTCAATAAAGGACACTTGTTTTTGTATGTCTAGCTTTTGTGCTTAGCTGTTGTGTAGCTGCGCGTTCCTGGTACCCTATAGCCTACAATGTTTACCTTTGGTAAATGACTTCACTAAAATACCAAAAAAGACCAAGCATGTGTGTTTATTGGAGATTTTAGAAGAAAGTCGGTATAATCTGATCCTTATTTTTTCTGACATTAAACAGAGTTCCGTTTTTTGATAAATTTACAGCTCCCGAAACTGTAGCTGACGGACAAATATTTTAGAGCTCCATGGTGTATCTCAAGATGTGTGGTGAAGCCTGCTTTTTGTACAAAGGGCGGGCTCATCCAGCTGGGGGCGGGTCACAAGCAGCATATTATCTCCACGACAAAGTTTTGATTTATTAATTTTGCATAATGGAGGACCTTTAAGAAGTGTTGTACATTCCTGCAGGATGCCAGTCAGATTGAACTGCTGAAGGAGCTGATGGACTTGCAGAAGGACATGGTGGTCATGCTGCTGTCCCTGCTCGAAGGTAACCCAATTTCTTTGATGTGATTATGGTTTGTGGTTTACGTTTATTCCTAACATGCATACAATTAAAATGTGATATATTTTTTTCCATTTTATAGCCATTACGAACACATTTATTCCCTTCTTAGTCTACATTTACTTCACAAATAATGCAGTTATCAATAAATACTTAAATAAGTTGAAAATCACATGATGAGATGAATAAGATTATAACATTTTTCACTGAGGGCCACAAACTAAAAAATCAAAACCCGCGGGGGACATTTTGGTCATTTTCCTTTTCAAAGCCAATATAAAATATATTGTAACCCTCTTAGCGCTCCTCTCAATTTTGGTGAACGGTAAAGGTCTCAGGGACCCAAAGGGTCTCAGTCTTTAAGTGTTAAAAAAAAGAAATATATTTATTTTTTTTTACCTTCAACACATACATTTAAAATTGTTTAAAATGTTTTATGCCGTTTTTGTCAAAGCCCTCTTTTTTTAATATGAAAAACCCAAAATATGCAATATTTCCCTAAAAAAATGTTCTAAGGTAAATATTCGATGTGAATTAATTACTGTTAAATATGTAAATAATTCATGACATTGTTTTTGATTCACTACTATTTTCGGAGCAATGACAGTATAAAAAAAAAACAACTAAATGTCTCAGGGAAACAAAGAGATCACTCATAAGTTTTAAAAATAAGACATTTGTATCAATATGTATAATTTGGTTCATAGGACATATATCAATAAGTATTATTTGGTTCATAAGACATATAACAATATGTATTATTTAGTTCTTAATACTTATCTATATGTATTTTTTTAACTTCCATCCATCCATCATCTTCCGCTTATCCGAGGTCGGGTCGCGGGGGCAACAGCCTAAGCAGGGAAACCCAGACTTCCCTCTCCCCAGCCACTTTGTCTAGCTCTTCCCGGGGGATCCCGAGGTGTTCCCAGGCCAGCCGGGAGACATAGTCTTCCCAACGTGTCCTGGGTCTTCCCCGTGGCCTCCTACCGGTTGGACGTGCCCTAAACACCTCCCTAGGGAGGCGTTCGGGTGGCATCCTGACCAGATGCCCGAACCACCTCATCTGGCTCCTCTCGATGTGGAGCAGCAGCGGCTTTACTTTGAGTTCCTCCCGGATGGCAGAGCTTCTCACCCTATCTCTAAGGGAGAGCCCCGCCACCCGGCGGAGGAAACTCATTTCGGCCGCTTGTACCCGTGATCTTATCCTTAGCTCATGACCATTGGTGAGGATGGGAACGTAGATCGACCGGTAAATTGAGAGCTTTGCCTTCCGGCTCAGCTCCTTCTTCACCACAACGGATCGGTACAACGTCCGCATTACTGAAGACGCCGCACCGATCCGCCTGTCGATCTCACGATCCACTCTTCCCTCACTCGTGAACAAAACTCCTAGGTATTTGAACTCCTCCACTTGGGGCAGGGTCTCCTCCCCAACCCGGAGATGGCATTCCACCCTTTTCCGGGCGAGAACCATGGACTCGGACTTGGAGGTGCTGATTCTCATTCCGGTCGCTTCACACTCGGCTGCGAACCGATCCAGCGAGAGCTGAAGATCCCGGTCAGATGAAGCCATCAGGACCACATCATCTGCAAAAAGCAGAGACCTAATCCTGCGGTTACCAAACCGGAACCCCTCAACGCCTTGACTGCGCCTAGAAATTCTGTCCAGAAAAGTTATGAACAGAATCGGTGACAAAGGACAGCCTTGGCGGAGTCCAACCCTCACTGGAAATGTGTTCGACTTACTGCCGGCAATGCGGACCAAGCTCTGGCACTGATCGTACAGGGAGCGGACCGCCACAATAAGACAGTCCGATACCCCATACTCTCTGAGCACTCCCCACAGGACTTCCCGAGGGACACGGTCGAATGCCTTCTCCAAGTCCACAAAGCACATGTAGACTGGTTGGGCAAACTGCCATGCACCCTCAAGAACCCTGCCGAGAGTATAGAGCTGGTCCACAGTTCCACGACCAGGACGAAAACCACACTGTTCCTCCTGAATCCGAGGTTCGACTATCCGACGTAGCCTCCTCTCCAGTACACCTGAATAAACCTTACCGGGAAGGCTGAGGAGTGTGATCCCACGATAGTTGGAACACACCTTCCGGTCCCCCTTCTTAAAGAGAGGAACCACCACCCCGGTCTGCCAATCCAGAGGTACCGCCCCCGATGTCCACGCGATGCTGCAAAGTCTTGTCAACCAAGACAGCCCCACAGCATCCAGAGCCTTAAGGAACTCCGGGCGGATCTCGTCCACCCCTGGGGCCCTGCCACCGAGGAGCTTTTTAACTACCTCAGCAACCTCAGCCCCAGAAATAGGAGAGTCCACCACAGATTCCCCAGGCACTGCTTCCTCATAGGAAGACGTGTTGGCGGGATTGAGGAGGTCTTCGAAGTATTCCTTCCACCTATCCACAACATCCGCAGTTTAGGTCAGCAGAACACCATCCGCACCATACACGGTGTTGATAGTGCACTGCTTCCCCTTCCTTCAAACACCTAAATCTGTAAGTCAGCTTCAGTTCTAATTGTCGATTAAACGTTATTATGGTTTTTTGAGACTGTTTCAAAGTTAAAAAAAATAAAAACTGTGGTACTACTGTCAATATTGTGGCATGTTCTTGTTACTTTGCACATGTTTTTTTTTATCACACTTTTTAATGTTTTTTTTGTAATATTATTTTTTTAATATGTCCTGGGCCATTAAAAAATTTGGTGTGGGACGCACTTTCGACACTCCTTTATTAGTGCGTTCTTTAATTTACTTGCTTAACCCATTCCATAATTTAATTTCCACATATTGACACACTAACTAAATTAACTTTTTCTCTAAGGTTATATTTCTCTTTTTGTGTTGAGAAGAATTGTTGTAAATTTTTGGGTTGCAGGTTATAGTTTATACATAATTCTAGCTGTTTGCAGTTGCACTAAATCATTGAATTTAAATGTTTTTGATGTAATACATAAAGGGTTTTTTAATTTCATCACATTACCGTATTTTCAGTACTGTAAGTCGCACCCACTACATTCTAGAAGAAAAAACAAATGTTCATGTAATTTCTGTAATGGAATATAAGTCGCATACAGTATACCGTATATCAGTGGTTCTCAAAGGGGGTACGCGTACTCCTGGGGGTACTTGAAGGTATGCCAAGGGGTACGTGAGATTTTTCATAAATATTCTAAAGATAGCAACAATTAAAAAATCCTTTATAAATATATTTATTGAATAATACTTTAACAAAATATGAATGTAATTTCATAAACTGTGAAAAGAAATGCAACAATGCAATATTCAGTGTTGACAGCTAGATTTTTTGTGGACATGTTCCATAAATATTGATGTTAAAGATGTCTTTTTTTGTGAAGAAATGTTTAGAATTAAGTTGATGAATCCAGATGGATCTCTATTACAATCCCCAAAGAGGGCACTTTAAGTTGATGATTACTTCTATGTGTAGAAATCTTTATTTATAATTGAATCACTTGTTTATTTTTCAACAAGTTTTTTGTTATTTTTTTATCTTTTTTTTCTAAATAGTTCAAGAAAGACCACTACAAATGAAAAATATTTTGCACTGTTATACAATTTAATAAATCAGAAACAGGCGACATAGTGCTGTATTTTACTTCTTTATCCCTGTTTTTCAACCAAAAATGCTTTGCTCTGATTAGGGGGTACTTGAATTAAAAAATGTTCACATGGGGTACATCACTGAAAAAAGGTTGAGAACCACTGCCGTGTATACGTATATAACGTGTACCGTACATTTTTAAAATGAGATATTTTACGTAGAAATATTTTATGCCTTAATTGTCTCCGAACGGCAGAAAAAACTGCTGATCAAACAAAACAGAAAAGTCATTGATGTCTTTATTCATCATTTATGAGATGAGTAAGATTGTTTTCTTTTTTAATAAGGTTCAAGACGTTTATTGGGATTATTTTTCCTTGTAGTTTGTAACCACTAAGTTTGAACAGTTTTTTTTTGTACATTGCCTGATTTCTTTGCTTAATCCTTTACCTAATTTAGCCATTAGCCAAAACAAATCCATAGATATTGTCCGCACTTTTGTATTAAAGGCCTACTGAAACCCACTACTACCGACCACACAGTCTGATAGTTTATATATCAATGATGAAATATTAACATTGCAACACATGCCAATACGGCCGGTTCGGTTTACTAAATTACAATTTAAAATTTCCCATGAGAGTTTCCTGTTGAAAACGTTGTCGAATGATCAATCAATCAATCAATCAATGTTTACTTATATAGCCCTAAATCACTAGTGTCTCAAAGGGCTGCACAAACCACTACGACATCCTCGGTAGGCCCACATAAGGGCAAGGAAAACTCACACCCAGTGGGACGTCGGTGACAATAATGACCCAGTGGGACGTCGGTGACAATGATGACTATGAGAACCTTGGAGAGGAGGAAAGCAATGGATGTCGAGCGGGTCTAACATGATACTGTGAAAGTTCAATCCACAATGGATCCAACACAGTCGCGAGAGTCCAGTCCAAAGCGGATCCAACACAGCAGCGAGAGTCCCGTTCACAGCGGAGCCAGCAGGAAACCGTCCCAAGCGGAGGCGGATCAGCAGCGCAGAGATGTCCCCAGCCGATACACAGGCAAGCAGTACATGGCCACCGGATCGGACCGGACCCCCTCCACAAGGGAGAGTGGGACATAGAAGAAAAAGAAAAGAAACGGCAGATCAACTGGTCTAAAAAGGGAGTCTATTTAAAGGCTAGAGTATACAAACGAGTTTTAAGGTGAGACTTAAATGCTTCTACTGAGGTGGCATCTCGAACTGTTATGACGCGTAGGATGACGCGTGTTTGTGACGTTATTGGTTGGAAGGGACATACTAGCCCAGCACCACTTACGGCTAAAAGTCGTCTCTTTTCATCGCATAATTACACAGTTTTGCTGAATGTTTTGCAATTTGTTCAATTAATAATGGAGACTATAAAGAAGAATGCTGTTGGTGGATAGCGGTGGATTGCAGCTGCCTTTACCACCGAAACACAGCCTGTGTTTCTTTGTTTGTTGTGAAGCTTTAACACAGAGCGGTCAAGTGAACATGTTTTTCTACGTCAACCAGCAAGTTTTTGGATGGGAAAATCGTGATATTAAGTCGGCTCTTACCGGAGACTTGAGTGGATTATGCAACCTCCTGTAGCTGTCAAAAAGGCAGCTGTGATCTTTGCTCCTCCATTGGCTTCTCTGAGAGACACTGGCGTTCACCGCAGCCCTCTGACTTTCAGGTATGACTTTAGAACCTCACTAAAACACTATTAACACAATAATCAGATAAGGGATTTTCCAGAATTATCCTAATAAATGTGTCTGATAACATCTGAATTGCTCACACTGCCGTTGCCTGGAGCCGTCGCCTTTTTTTTTTTTTTTTTTTTTTTAAATAGTGCTTCACTTTAACTTTCCTCACCCACAAATATTTCATCCTTGCTCAAATTAATGGGGAACTCGTCGCTTTCTCGGTCCGAATTGCACTTGCTGCTGGTGGCTATGGTTATAAACAATGTGCAGATGTGAGGAGCCCTACAACTGGTGACGTCACGCGCACATCGTCTGCTATTTCCGGTACAGGCAAGGCTTTTTTATTAGCGACAAAAAGTTGCGAACTTTATCATCGATGTTCTCTACTAAATCCTTTCAGCAAAAATATGGCAATATCGTGAAATGATCAAGTATGACACATAGAACGGACCTGCTATCCCCGTTTAAATAAGAAAATCTCATTTCAGTAGGCCTTTAAGCCGCAGGGTTCAAAGCTTAGGTAAAATGTAGCGGCTTATAGTCAGGAAAATACGGCATGTATTCTAACTGGTTGTGCACTTAATGCAAATGTGCATTTCCTCCCCAGGCAATGTTGTCAATGGAACCATCGGGAAGCAGATGGTGGACACCCTTATGGAGTCCTCCAACAATGTTGAGATGATCCTAAAATTCTTTGACATGTTCCTCAAGCTGAAGGACCTCACCACATCCGACAACTTCAGGGAGTACGACCCCGAGTGTAAGGGCGTCATCTCCAAGAAGGAGTTCCAGAAGTCAATGGAGAGCCAGAAGCAGTACAGCCAGTCGGAGATCGACTTCCTGCTCTCGTGCGCCGAGGCAGACGAGAACGACATGTTCATTTACAAAGAGTTTGTGGAGCGATTCCACGAGCCAGCCAAGGACATCGGCTTCAACGTGGCCGTGCTGCTGACCAACCTGTCGGAGCACATGCCTCACGACACGCGACTGGCCACCTTCCTGGACCTGGCCGAGAGCGTGCTGAGCTACTTCGAGCCTTATCTGGGCCGCATCGAGATCAACGGCAGCGCCAAGCGCATCGAGAGGGTGTACTTTGAGATCAGCGAGTCCAGCCGGGAGCAGTGGGAGAAGCCGCAGGTGAAGGAGTCCAAACGCCAGTTCATCTTCGACGTGGTCAACGAGGGAGGCGAGAGCGAGAAGATGGAGATGTTCGTCAACTTCTGCGAGGACACCATCTTTGAGATGCAACTGGCCTCGCAGATCTCCGAGCCCGACGCTGTGGAGCAACCCGAGGAGGACGAAGAGGAGGAAGGATTCGCCATCCTGGAGGAGCTGGCTGAAGAGGACGAAGGTACCGCGGAGTCGATGTCCGCCTTTACCTCTGCATGCCGCTCGGTGAAGAAGAGGATACTCCACGCACGCCAAAACATGTCGGTCAAAAACATCCGCAAGAAGCTCAAGAAACTGAAGAAGCTGACCATAAAGGAGATGGTCACATGCTTCTTCTCCTTCTTCTGGATGCTCTTCACGGGCTTCTTCAAAGGGATCTACGGCCTCGTCTTTGGCTTCTTCCACATCGTCTGGTCCTCCATGTTCGGCGGCGGCTTGGTGGAAGGCGCCAAGAACATCAAAGTGACGGACATCCTGGGGAACATGCCTGACCCCACGCAGTTTGGCATTCACGGAGACTCCACGGAGGGAGAGAAAGTCGAGGCCGTGGAGTCTTCCGGAGGCCCGAACGCCGCCGTGGTTCCGGCGGCGGACATAGCAGGGGTCGACACCTTGTTAGAGATGCTGAGTGTACCCAAGAAGGAAGGCGGGAAGCACGTGGAGCCCGGTCTGGGGGATGTTTCGGAGCTCAACGCCGAGGCCTCCAGCACGGACCACAAGGAGGTTTGTTGACACCAAACGAGAACTTGTTCTTCTTCGCAACGTTTTATTATTCCTCTCTGTGTGATGCAGAAAGCGACATCCAAGGCCGACGACTCCCCTGAGAGCGAACCCGAGAAAGCCGAGTGAGTAAAACTTAGATCAGTGGTTCTCAACCTTCTTTTAGTGATGTACCCGCTGTGAACATTTTTTAATTCAAGTACCCCCTAATCAGAGCAAAGCATTTTTGGTTGAAAAAAAGGGATAAAGAAGTAAAATACAGCACTAAGTCATAATTTTCTGACTAATTAAATTGTATAACAGTGCAAAATATTGCTCATTTGCAGTGGTCTTTCTTAAACTATTTGGAAAAAAAGATAAAAAAATAACTAAAAACTTGTTGGAAAATAAACAAGTGATTCAATTATGAATAAAGATTTCTACACATAGAAGTAATCATCAACTTAAAGTGCCCTCTTTGGGGATTGTAATAGAGATCCATCTGGATTCATCAACTTAATTCTAAACATTTTTTCACAAAAAAAGACATCTTTAACATCAATATTTATGGAACATGTCCACAAAAAATCTATCTGTCAACACTGAATATTGCATTGTATTTTTTTCACAGTTTATGAACTTACATTCATATTTTGTTGAAGTATTATTCAATAAATATATTTATAAAGGATTTTTGAATTGTTGCTATTTTTAGAATATTTTTGAAAAATCCCAAGTACCCCCTTGGCATACATTCAAGTACCCCCAGGGGTACGCGTACCCCCATTTGAGAACCACTGCTTTAGAGATTATCTTATGTTTGTAGAACTTATATGCAAGACTGCGTTCTCCTCTGTTTTGAGTAAATTCAACTCATATTATTCAATAAATATATTTATAAAGGATTTTTGAATTGTTGCTATTTTAGAATATTCAAAAAAAATCTCAAGTACCCCCAGGGGTATGCGTACCCCCATTTGAGAACCACTGACTTAGAACATGGGGGTCAAACATACGTCCCGTGAGCTGGATCAGGCCCACAAACAGGTTTTACCCGGCCCGTGAGATTAATTTGCCGAGTATAAAAATGAGCTAATATTTCGGAATGTAATGGAAGAAACTGCTGTTCTATATGTGTCCACTGGATGTCGCTATAGCAATTGTTTGTGTCCCTTGTCAGTGCGCATGATTTCAGAGGGGGCGGAGCTATGTGTTGTGTTCAAATACTGTTTGGACACTATGTACTTATGCTGCTTATTAGTGTTTTGCTTGGGTCATGAAATGATGACAATGGTGTGCCAGGGCATAGATATATTATTTAACGCTTGGATCCCTGGAGTCTACATCAACTTCAATCAATCAATCAGTGCTTACTTATATAGCCCTAAATCACTAGTGTCTCAAAGGGCTGCACAAACCACCACGACATCCTCGGTAGGCCCACATAAGGGCAAGGAAAACTCACACCCAGTGGGACATCGGTGACAATAATGACCCAGTGGGACGTCGGTGACAATAATGACTATGAGAACCTTGGAGAGGAGGAAAGCAATGGATGTCGAGCGGGTCTAACATGATACTGTGAGAGTTCAATCCACAATGGATCCAACACAGTCGCGAGAGTCCAGTCCAAAGCGGATCCAACACAGCAGCGAGAGTCCTGTTCACAGCGGAGCCAGCAGGAAACCATCACAAGCGGAGGCGGATAAGCAGCGCAGAGATGTCCCCAGCCGATACACAGGCAAGCAGTACATGGCCACCGGATCGGACCGGACCCCCTCCACAAGGGAGAGTGGGACATAGAAGAAAAAGAATAGAAACGGCAGATCAACTGGTCTAAAAAGGGAGTCTATTTAAAGGCTAGAGTATACAAATGAGTTTTAAGGTGAGACTTAAATGCTTCTACTGAGGTGGCATCTCGAACTGTTACCGGGAGGGCATTCCAGAGTACTGGAGCCCGAACGGAAAACGCTCTATAGCCCGCAGACTTTTTTTGGGCTTTGGGAATCACTAATAAGCCGGAGTCCTTTGAACGCAGATTTCTTGCCGGGACATATGGTACAATGTTTAATGCGTTGTTTTGTTTTTTTATGTTGCTGTTTTGGTTTGTTTTCTGCCCATTTTTGTCACACAAAACTGTTTTTTATGGCAAACACACAAAATATGCAAAACCTTCCATCAAAAATATTTTTCAAAGTGTAATTATTGATGTGAAGTAATGGGAACATTGGATAGGTCAATAAGTCATAAAAACATTGATTTTGATTCAATATTATGTTTTGAACAATGACAGTTTTAAAGAAGAAAATGTTATGTGTAGATAAGGAGAAGGAGAGGGGATCAAGCTCAGTGGGTTTTATTGAGTGCTTGATGATTGCGTGGGGTGTGTATGCTACTCTGTGTTTGAATGGAAGACCATGTGTAGAAATTAATCGTATGTAAATACCGGAGCATTTGTTGGAGTGCATGTTAGATGTGGTAGTGTCCAAGTCCAGAGGGAAGAAGCAAAGAATTCCTTGGTC
Source organism: Nerophis ophidion (assembly GCF_033978795.1). Classification (NCBI taxonomy): domain Eukaryota; kingdom Metazoa; phylum Chordata; class Actinopteri; order Syngnathiformes; family Syngnathidae; genus Nerophis; species Nerophis ophidion. Next base: position 27,886,911 of record NC_084634.1, read on the forward strand.
CGGCTTCCTCCCACCTCAAAAGACATGCACCTGGGGATAGACCCCTCCCACCTCCAAAGACATGCACCTTGGGATTGGTTAATTTTCAACACTAAACGGTCCCTAGTGTGTGAATGTGAGTGTTAATGTTGTCTGTCTTTCTGTGTTGCCCCTGTGATGAGGTAGCGACTTGTCCAGGGTGTACACCGCCTTCCGCCCAAATTCAGCTGAGATAGGCACCAGCAACCCCCGCGACCCTTAAAGGAAAAAGGGGTACAAAATGGATGGATGGGTTAGTGATAGTAAACAAAATGTTGATTGTAACCTTCCATTCTTGATTGTCAAAGATGTTGATAATGTAACCTGTGACATTTCTACTTGAATAAATGCTTTACTAATCTTCTTTAAGGACCGGGGAAACATTTTGTGGGTGCACATTAATATGCAGAAACAATATGTATCCCCTTTATCTTCATAAGTGAATCATGAAAGGAGTCCAAATCCACACTTTTTTTGTAGATGGTGCTACTTGTGTACAGAATAAACCACATGATGTCTGTACATCAGTTGAGGAAATAACATTAATAACATCCTCTAATTTGATTTTGATATTATCCATTTCATCTTCTGATAAATTAAAAATTAACACCAATGGGAGCATTTTAAACAGAAACATTTTAAAACCGAATGACGAGCATTATCACATCATTTATTCAGAAAGTATAAATAACAACAAATAAAGATAAAATACTATTAACGACAACATGTAAGTGTAAAAAAAAAATACATTTTTTAATTTTCAGAATGTACTTGGTCTATTTTTAACCAAAGAATACAATCAGAAGTTGTCTTTATTTTTTAAGTTATCACGCCATGATTTTACCAGTCAGGCCCTCTTGGGGATAGATTTTTTTTTAGTTTGACACCCCTGACTTAGAGGATGTGAAATGTGAAGAACAAAAGCAGGTCAGATAACATCCGTGACTTCCCACAGCATGGAGAAGCGGGAGAAGGAGGACCAACCAAAGACGGAGGAAGCCAAGGAGCCAGCAAGTGGGGAGAAACCCAAAATAAAATCAAGTCAACCCAAAGAATCTTCACCTGCCTTCATGTCCAATGTCTTTGCCACACTTGACGTCTATCTGACCAAAATGCTGGTAAGCACACGTTTTCTATATCTTTTACCAATGCATCTACTTCTTCCACTTCTATTCCAGGGGGTTTTAACATTTTTGACCTCAGTGCCCAACTTTTCCACCACAGGCACAGGGCACACTTAAAAAAAGATCACCAAAAATTTTACATACAATTATGTTGTGCTAATACAAAAAACCTTAATTAATAATGAATATTTTTATTAATGGCAGCACGGTGAAATTGGGGTTAGTGCATCTGCCTCACAATACGAAGGTCCTGGGTTCGATCCTGCGCTCGGGATCTTTCTAGCCCTAGTGTGTGAATGTGAGTGTGAATGTTGTCTGTCTATTAGAGATGCGCGGATAGGCAATTATATCATCCGCAACCGCATCACCAAAGTCGTCATCAGCCCACCGTTCACCCGAACCAACGTTTTATCAGAACCACATCCGCCCGCCGCCCGCCACCCGCCCGCTGACATACATCAGAGGTCGGCCACCTTTACCACTCACAGAGCTATTTAAACCCATTTCACAGAGTAATGATGACAATGGGAGCTGCTGACGTTCTTGCGAATATCCAATGGCGTTCATCCTGATGACAAGAATATGGGCGTGCTGAGAAGCCATTGCCTTTGACACCTTCAACAACATGTACAAACCGATTGTTAGTCCGGCAACATGTTGTGTGCAGCTTACGCAATCACACGTACAAGATTGAAAGGTATACTGGGTGATACAGAGTACACTGATGGTTGTGATATAAACAACTTCAACACTTATCAATATGCGCCACGCTGTGAAACCACACCAAACAAGATTGACAAACACATTTCGTAACAGTAACACAACATAAACGCAACACAACAAATACCCAGAATCCTTTGTATCCATGACATTTCCTGAATATATTTTACATCCCCGTGCCCCCAACCCAGCCCACCTCACCGACGCACGGGGTGGCGGGGGTGTTTGCTGCTAGCGGGGTGTATAAAGTAGTCAGGAAATGTCATGGATACAAAGGATTCTGGGTATTTGTTGTGTTGCGTTTACGTTTTGTTACTGGGAGGATGTTCTCCCGAAATGTGTTTGTCAATCTTGTCTGGTGTGGCTTCACAGCGTAGCGCATATTACTAAGAGTGTTAAAATTGTTTATATCACAACCATTAGTGTACTCTGTGTCACCCAGTATGCCTTGTAGTCGTGTGCGTGTTGCTGCAGAAGCCAAACACAACATGTTGCTGTACTGACAAGCAGATCGTACATGCTGTAGAGGGCGACAAAGCCAATGGCTTCGTAGCACGCCCTAATACTTATTAGCTGGGTGACTGGCGGCAGTCATTCTAGAGAATGTTAGCGTCTTCTATTGTCTTCTTCGCTTTGTGACACGGGTTTTACATGGCTCTTTGAGTGGTAAAGGATACCGATCCCACAACCATGTATTTCAAATATTTCCGGATGGTTCAACCGCCACCCGCCCGAATCTAATTAAAATGTATTTTTTCGTCATGTCACCCGCCCGACCCGCGGACTCCGCGGATGAGACCGCAAACCGCGCATCTCTACTGTCTATCTGTGTTGGCCCTGTTATGAAGTGACGGCTTGTCCAGGGTGTATCCCGCCTTCCACCCGAATGCAGCTGAGATAGGCTCCAGCACCCCCGCGACCCCGAACGGGACAAGGGGTAGGAAATGGATGGATGTTTATTAACTAAACTGTCAATAAAATTAAAATGCAAATGAAAACACAGCTTCGCCACTATAGTCATAGTTTTAAGAAACTCCTCCATAACTTTAGCTCCACACTTGTTCTGTTTGTTTGATATTGTTATCACACTGCAAATAAGAGCTGACAAAATATAAGCTAAAATGAGTAGATTTTAGGAAAAATACTAAAAACTAGTGAACTTATCTGTCAATGCAGCAAGTTAATTTTACTTGGTAAGACATCCTAAATTAGATTTGTATTTGTAGAACTTAACAGGACTTTTTTTTTTTCTTAATTCTTAAATCAAGCATATTTGAATCTTCAAACAAGATTAATCCATGTGGGGAGAAACCAAAATGTTCTCATTGTTAACAATTTCAAACTAGATAGACACAATTTACTTATTCATGCTGAAATTAAGACCAGAGGTGGGTAGTAACGCGCTACATTTACTCCGTTACATCTACTTGAGTAACTTTTGGGATAAATTGTACTTCTAAGAGTAGTTTTTATGCAACATACTTTTACTTTTACTTGAGTATATTTATAGAGAAGAAACGCTACTTTTACTCCGGTCCATTTATCTGCAATCAGGTCGCTACTCGCTACTTTTTTTTAATCGATCTGTTAATGCACGCTTTGTTTGTTTTGTTTTTGTCAGACACTCATTCAAAGTAGGAACTACGCATGCTTGCGTTTCACCAATCACATGCACTCACTGGTGACGTTGGACCAATCAAACAGAGCCAGATGGTCACGTGACCGTCACACGTAGAACCCGACATGTTGAAAAACTTATTGGGGTGTTACCATTTAGTGGTCAACTGTACGGAATATGTACTGTACTGTGCAATCTACTATTACAAGTTTCAATCAATCAACCAATCAATCAAAAGTGTAAAGGGAAAAAAGACCATTTTTATTTCAAAAGCCTAAAGACTGATCGCACAGTTCCTGTCTTCACAATAAAAGTGCCGCTCCATCGCGCCTGCGCTATCAAAATAAGAGTCTCCGAAAGCCAGCGCAAACAAACTAGCAAGTTACGGAGTTTGCCGCCAATGTATTTCTTGTAAAGTGTATAAAAACGAATATGGAAGCTGGACAAATAAGATGCCAAAAACCAACGACTTTCATGATGTATTAGACAGGAAGGAGGAGCTTTTTTTCTCCTCCATTTGAAAACCGGGACGTTATCAGCACTATATTGTCTGATTCCAATCAATGCAAGTCATCAGAATCAGGTAATACACCAACTTATATTATTGTCTTCATTAAAGATAGGAATCTATATGTTAAACACGCATGTATATTCATTAAAACACCTTTAACATGTCAACAAAAACGGCAAAATAAATAAATATGAATTATATACTGTATATATATAAAGGTATGTATGTATATATATATATATATATATATATATATATATATATATATATATATATATATATATATGATATGTGTGTATGTATATATGAGGTAGATCACCTCAACTTGGTCATTTATTAAGTAATTGATTAACGTTGAAAAACTTATTGGGGTGTTACCATTTAGTGGTCAATTGTACAGAATATGTACTGTACTGCAATCTACTAATACAAGTTTCAGTCAATCAATCAATCAATCAATGCCTACTGAGCCTATGGTGCTGTTAAGTTATTGTGGCTCAATGTCCCTTAATTTTTATTTTATTTTAATGTATTATTATTTAATATATAATACTGTTTTAGTTGCTTAAGAGATATTCCTGGCTCTGAATTTGCTCATTGCTATTTTTATGTTTTTGTGCATTATTTGTTGCCGTAATCATTAAACTAACAGGTTACTCATCAGTTACTCAGTACTTGAGTAGTTTTTTCACAACATACTTTTTACTTTTACTCAAGTAAATATTTGGGTGACTACTCCTTACTTTTACACGAGTAATAAATCTCTAAAGTAACAGTACTCTTACTTGAGTACAATTTCTGGCTACTCTACCCACCTCTGATTAAGACTATGCGGACTATGGTATCAAGACTATGGTAAGCGACCAATGATAAATAAGTAGCTTTTAAAACTGGGGAAAGTTTAACGAAATACTGGAAATTCCAGTGTACTGCCACAAGGGGTGAAAACGTGTATTACAATTGAGTACGGCCCATTGGGACCAAGGCTGTGAAACAGATCATTTTTGTTGTATTGTAAATACTCTTGCCGAAGGTTTGACATTTCTGCTGGGGTTCTCCGATGTAGCTTTTTATGCTACAAGGAATCATGATGGTGATAATGATAGGAACTACAAAATGGAAAAAAGATTGTTCTCTAGAGTGGACGTGTTTTTGTTCTATACATTTCAGCGCACGCAGTAGGTCTGGATTAGTTGTTGCTTCATTCCTGTAAGAATTCTGTATTTCACTGGAGCATTAAGGAATGAGGGTAATGTATCCAGGACTATCTGCAGTGTGCTCAAACAACCACTAACTATCATCAGTAAGCAGGTAATACCGTATCATTTCTTTCGGACTTATCAGGTGGATAGTGCATTCTTCACTCACATTAACCCGGACCCACTGTACATTAGGCTGACCATACGTCCTCTTTGCATGTCCTCCTTTGCGGGGATGTCCGGGGTGCCCGGGCGGGTTTTTTAAATGCGTCAAATGTCCGGCATTTTGAATTAGGGTTGCATGTATTTTCAATGTAAGTCCAGGGTTAAGTTACCATATATATATATATATATATATATCAGGGGTTGGCAACCTTTACCACTCAAAGAACCATTTTGCCCCTTTTCACAAAATTAAGTGGATAATGGGAGCCGCAACCATTCTCGCTAATATCTGCTGATGGTCACCCAGAAAACAATAATAAAGCTGTGCTATGAAGCCATTGCCTTTGACGCCTTCTACAACATATACAAACAGCTTGCCAGCCCAGTAACATGTTGTACATGGCTTCCGCTGTTACATGTACATGACTGCAAGGGATATAGTCAACAGCCATACAGGTTACACTGAAGGTTGTGATATAAACAACTTTAACACTCTTACTAATATGCGCCACACTGTGAACCCACACCAAACAAGAATGACAAACACATTTCGGGAGAAAATCCTCACAGTAACACAAGATAAACGCAGCATAACAATTACCTAGAATGCCATGCATCCATGTCTCTTCCAGGCTATATTATACACTACCGCGCCCCCCACCCCTCCGTGCGTCGGTTGAGCTGGGCAGGCATCAAAGCTTCCGCAGTGACCCATCAATAGTTCAATGTAAAATATGTATATATTTTTAGGTATATTTGATGGTGAAATTCTTTGGGCACCTAATGATTGAATCTGATTTGTTGGGTAATGATTACAGTCACAATTGAATCTCCATTCAGCACAATTCTCGATTAAAGCCAATTCTCGCACTGTATTATTTGTTTAAATAATTATAATGAAACTTTTTTTAAACAAGTAACAGGTTGGAAAAGCTCATTTTGGTTGCATATATATATATATATATATATATACATGTATATATATATATACAGTGGGGCAAAAAAGTATTTAGTCAGCCAGAGATTGTGCAAGTTCTCCCACTTAAAATGATGACAGAGGTCTGTAATTTTCATCATAGGTACAATTCAACTGTGAGAGACAGAATGTGAAAAAAATCCAGGAATTCACATTGTAGGAATTTTAAATAATTTATTCGTAAATTATGGTGGAAAATAAGTATTTGGTCAACCATTCAAAGCTCTCACTGATGGAAGGAGGTTTTGGCTCAAAATCTCACGATACATGGCCCCATTCATTCTTTCCTTCACACGGATCAATTGTCCTGTCCCCTTAGCAGAAAAACAGCCCCAAAGCATGATGTTTCCACCCCCATGCTTCACAGTAGGTATGGTGTTCTTGGGATGCAACTCAGTATTCTTCTTCCTCCAAACACGACGAGTTGAGTTTATACTAAAATGGATACATGGATGATACAGCAGAGGATTGGGTGAATGTCATGTGGTCAGATGAAACCAAAATAGTGGAGTTTGGCCATGGTGGAGTTTGGAGTCTGACTGTTTGAGGCTGTGGACAAGTGTCTTTTATACAGATAACGAGTTCAAACAGGTTCCATTAATACAGGTAACGAGTGGAGGACAGAAGAGCTTCTTAAAGAAGAAGTTACAGGTCTGTGAGAGCCAGAGATCTTCCTTGTTTGAAGTGACCAAATACTTATTTTCCACCATAATTTACAAATAAATTCTTTAAAATTCCTACAATGTGAATTCCTGGATTTTTTTTTCCACATTCTGTCTCTCACAGTTGAAGTGTACCTATGATGAAAATTACAGACCTCTGTCATCATTATAATTGGGAGAACCTGCACAATCGGTGGCTGACTAAATACTTATTTGCCCCACTGTATAACACATACATACATACATACATACATACATATATAACCCTCATTAATAAGAATGGCAATTCGGATGTGAATCGATTTTTTTTGTGCACACCTAGTAAAAGATGATAAATTCTGAACACTGTCAAATGCAAATGTGAAACTCTATGTCTTAGTGTTGAACTGTGTCTTTTCAGAATTATCTGGCTCGCAACTTCTACAATTTGCGTTTCCTGGCTCTGTTCGTGTGTTTCGCCATCAACTTCATCCTGCTCTTCTACAAGGTAATTACAAAAATCTACCGAGGGCTATTCAGATGAAACTACCAGGAAGATATTGTCAAATATTATATTTCAGGTCACCGGGGATTCCGAGGACGAGGGAGACGACGAAAACAGCTGGGGCGCCAAGGACAAGGACGACGAGGACACGTTTTTCGACATGGACGAGTTTGTCCTGCAGGAGAGCACGGGATACATGTTGCCCACTCTGCGCTTCCTGGCCGTGTTCCACACCATCATCTCCCTCGTGTGTTTAGTGGGCTACTACTGCCTAAAGGTGGGAGTGTTCACCGGGGCGCCAACTGTGCCAGTGTTCTGTTTATAACGTCTGACTTGTTTCCACGGGAAGGTTCCTCTGGTGGTGTTCAAGCGAGAGAAGGAGATCGCCAGGAAGCTGGAGTTTGATGGACTTTACATCACCGAGCAACCGTCTGATGAGGACATCAAAGGCCAGTGGGATCGACTTGTCATCAACACCCCGTGAGTCAGGCTACTTTGAAGCTTTGAATATCATAAATATTCCATCCATCCATCCATTTTCTACCTCTTATTCCCTTCGGGTTTACAGGGGGCGCTGGAGCCCATCTCGACTACAATCGCACTAGGGTTGTGCGATACGGGCCAGTGTTTCCTCACCTAGAGCAGTGGTTCTCAACCTTTTTTCAGTGATGTACCCCCTGTGAACATTTTTTTTAATTCAAGTACCCCCTAATCAGAGCGAAGCTTTTTTGGTTGAAAAAAAGAGGTAAAGAAGTAAAATACAGCACTAAGTCATCCTTTTCTGACTAATTAAATTGTATAACAGTGCAGAATATTGCTCATTTGTAGTGGTCTTTCTTGAACTATTAGGAAAAAAAGGTATAAAAATAACTAAAAACTTGTTGAAAAATAAACAAGTGATTCAATTACAAATAAAGATTTCTACACATAGAAGTAATCATCAACTTAAAGTGCCCTTTTTGGGGATTGTAATAGAGATCCATCGGGATTCATGAACTTAATTCTAAACATTTCTTCACAAAAAAAGAAATCTGTAAGATCAGTATTTATGGAACATGTCCACAAAAAATCTAGCTGTCAACACTGCAGTGTTGCATTTCTTTTTACAGTTTATGAACTTACATTCATATTTTGTTGAAGTATTATTCAATAAATGTATTTTTAAAGGATTTTTGAATCGTTGCTATTTTTAGAATATTTTTTAAAAATCTCACGTACCCCTTAGCATACCTTCAAGTACCCCCAGGGGTAGACGTACCCCCATTTGAGAACCACTGCCCTAGAGGGCCAGCAAAAAATATCCCTTTCTCAGCTGTGGTCCGTATAAGCCGCAGTTGTAATACACTTTTCCTCCACTTGTAGCGGTAATGACAATCTCAAACAAACAGAAGAAGTCTGGAGTTAAAGTCAGAGAGAAGTTTCGTAAGCGCAAAATATATGACTAATGTGGCAAAGCTGTATTTTCATTTGCACTTAAATTTTATTGATAATTTTTTTATGAATATTTTATTATTTGTTATAGATTTAATTCAATAATATTTATTTTAGCACTGCGTAATTGAATGTAAATATATTTTTTCTGCAGTTTTTAACTACCGTCTTTTGCAGTACATTTGATTTATTTTTGTAATCAGCCTGACCTAAGCCTTTTGATTGATTGATTGATTGAAGGTTTTATTAGTAGATTGCACAGTACAGTACATATTCCGTACAATTGACCACTAAATAGTAACACCCCAATAAGTTTTTCAACTTGTTTAATTCGGAGTCCATGTTAATCAATTCAGCTTTGATAATAATCTTGATTAACACATGCTTTAATATTATTTATCTTGTTAAACTGTAAGTACAGTATGTAATTATTGAATTCGATTAAAATTAAGTGTAAGAGTCCTTATTCGGTGTTAATATTTGATATTTATAATATTAATATTAATATTTCCTCTGTAGTGGAAAAGTTGGGCCCCGAGGACAAAAAAGTTAAGAACCCCTGACATAGGCGATTTACAATATAAATAACATAAATTTGACCAGCGATAGAGCTTTTAATACTATCATTATATCGTGATAATGCATGTTGAGAACACATTCGAGCTGTATCTTGCAAATTTGACAGTGACAAACAAACAAACGAGTCCCCAATGCGATATAACATTCTTGCAAGCGGCTAACGTCGTTACACAGTGTAAAACCACTTTTATGGCGGCAAATAAACTACATTTCTTAAATGGAATCATCACTGGAGGGCGTGGAATGGCTAAACATGCTACACTACACCCCACACCAGGATATGCTAGCCGCTAAGCTGGAGCTCTTGAATGTAAACAAAGTGGACAGATCAACACAGATATCGACAGTAACGAGACCAGGTATAGTCATCGAGTATGACATATTACCGCATTTTTCGGAGAATAAGTCGCTCCGGAGTATATGTCGCACCTGTCGAAAATGTTTAATAAAGAAGGAAAAAAAAACATATAAATCGCACTGGAGTATAAGTCGCATTTTTTGGGGAAATTTATTTGAAAAAACCCAACACCAAGAATAGATATTTGAAAGGCAATTTAAAATAAATAAAGAATAGTGAACAACAGGCTGAATAAGTGTACGTTATATGACTCATAAATAACCAACGGAGATGGTGCCTGGTATGTTAACGTAACATATTATGGTAAGAGTTATTTAAATAACTATAACATACAGAACATGCTATAAGTTTACCAAACAATCTGTCACTCCTAATCGCTAAATCCCATGAAATCTTATACGTCTAGTCTCTTACGTGAATGAGCTAAATAATATTATTTGATATTTTACGGTAATGTGTTAATAATTTCACACATAAGTCGCTCCTGGGTATAAGTCGCACCCCTGGCTAAACTATGAAAAAAACTGCCACTTATAGTCCGAAAAATATGTTGCATATTATAAATTAGTATGCGCATTGGTATGACCAATGCTGCCCATGTACCTACTTGGTATTGGATCAATACCCACATTTGTAGTATCGCCCAAAGTAAAGTATCCAGACAACCCCCGTTTTTGTATACTGTCTGAGTTGTCGTACATCGAATAATCCAAATTCATCCCGACAAACTAGTCTGTTTTTCCCCCGGAATCGCCCAAAACTAAGACTCCCACACGTTGTTGCCTGAAAAATAAGCCACAATAGGTACAAAGAAAGTTGCTAAAGAAGGTGAGAAACACTCTTGACTTTAAGAAACCAATGCAAAGTAGGAAGTTAGCGTCCATGTGACTCTTTGATCCTTTCTGTAAGTAACATTTATTTGGACAGCACCTCTTTAACATACAAAAGGCCACCAAGTGCTTCACAACACAATCAAAAGATCTGTAATTACAAAGAATATAAAAGGAAAATATAGATATACAATATAAAAACACAATATAAATAAACTGTAAATATAAAATATTAAAACACATTACAAACATACAATATGAAAACAGAATGTAAATATACTGTAAATATACAATATAAAATGCCAATATAAACATTCAATATAATAACACAATATAGATATACAATACTGTATAAAAACACGATATTAATATACAATATAAAAACGCATTATAAAAATACAATAAACCTACTCAGTGTCCTAGTGGTTAGAGTGTCCGCCCTTGAGATCGGTAGGTCGTGAGTTCAAATCCCGGCCGAGTCATACCAAAGACTATAAAAATGGGACCCATTACCTCCCTGCTTTTCACTCAGCATCAAGGGTTGGAATTGGGGGTTAAATCACCAGAAACAATTCCCGGGCGTGGCCACCGCTGCTGCCCACTGCTCCCCTCACCTCCCAGGGGGTGATCAAGGGTGATGGCTCAAATGCAGAGAATAATTTTGCCACATCTAATATGTGTGTGACAATCATTGGTACTTTAACTTTAAATAAACATACAATATAAAAAAACAATATGAATATACTGTATGTACAATATAAAAACACATTATAAATGTACTATAAATATACAATATAAAAACACAATATAAATATACTGTATGTACAATATAAAAACACATCATAAATGTACTATAAATATACAATATAAAAACACAATATAAATATACTGTGTATATACAATATAAAAACACATAAATATACTATAAATATACAATATAAAGACACATAAATATACAATATAAAGACACATTATAAATATACAATATAAAACACAATATAAATATACAATATAAAAGTCCATTTAAATATACTGCAAATATACAATATAAAAACACACTATACATATACTGTAAACATACAATATAAAAACACAAATATACTATAAATATAAAATCACGATATAAATATACTGTAAATACAATATAAAAACACATAAATATACTCAAAATCGACAATATAAAGACATTATAAATATACAATATAAAACACAATATAAATATACAATATAAAACTCAAAATAAATATACTGCAAATATACAATACAAAAACACATTATACATATACTGTTAATATACAATATAAAAATACATTATACATATACAATATAAAAACACAATGTAAATATGCAATATAAAAACACATGATAAATATACAATATAAAAACCCATAAATATACAATATAAAAACACAATATAAATATACAATATAAAAACACATTAGAAATATAAAATATAAAAGGCAAAATAAAAATCACAGCAGTCCAAGAGTAGCTAATTAAAAGCCTGAACAAATAAATTAGTTTTGTCATTGCCGTCTTCGTCAGCAACAGTGTTAGTAATTGATTTTTTTTATCCGTTTCATGTATCATTTAGGTGTATTTCAACTTGTTATCTGCATGTAAAACTGTGAAATGCATTTCTATAAAATGTTTGTGTCTATATTTTTGGGTGTCTAGAACAGATTCATTGGACTTTCAATATTTCTCACAAGTAGAATTGCTTTGTTTTTTTTGTACGATTCCGTCTTTTTGTAGGGCTGCAAGGATTAATTGATTCATCTTTAATTTATATTCTGTCACTTTGTTTGAGTCTAATTATTAATAATGGATACAATTGGGACCCCATGGAGTGCCTGTAACTTTAAATGCGCGAACGTAGTTTACCGCAGGGGCGTTAGAATGATAGCGTTAGTGGTGAACAGCAGACTTTAAAATGTTGAATAATTCACACATGTTGTTTAAAAGTGAAAGTTCACTGTTGACGATGTGCATTTGTTAGGAAAAAAAGAATAAAGGTAAGGACATCCATAAACATTGTTGTGTATTTCCATAAAATAAAATGGGTTTAATCAGATGACTCCATTAACCTAGTTGATAGATTAGATTACTCGATTACTAGAATAATCGATCGCTGCTGCCCTAGTTTTTTGGAACAATTACAATGAAAACTACGATACTGTACTACTGGGTAGTGACATCTTCATTCACCTTTTAATGGCTAATGATCAAATTGGAACTGGTGATACAAAAGTACACCAGGAAAAATATTTAAGTAAGGAGTTGAGAGGTTATTGCCCAGATGTGGGGTCTGAGCTGAGGATGTCGTTGTGATTTGTGCAGCCCTTTGAGACACTCTTGATTTAGGGCTATATAAGTAAACATTGATTGACAAATTACATTAAACGGCCAATAAGATGTCTGTTTGCAGCTACAAGGGGGCATAGTATGGTATGGAGGTATTTATTTTGTTTGTTTGAAATATTTGTCAACATTCACTTGCGTTTTCTGACTGATGTGACACATGATAGGTGTGGGTCCAAGGTCATGTGATCATAGCTCTGTCAGTCAGTTGATCTTTTTTGGCACTTTGGAATATAAAGATACTGTAAATAAATATTTTTTTGTATAAAACTCATGTCTACAGTAAGTTTTTTCCCCCCAGATGTTAGATTTCAACTTTGCTTCTTCATTTTCTCCTTTAGATCGTTCCCCAGCAACTACTGGGACAAGTTCATCAAACGCAAGGTGAGTGAAAACTTTTAATGCCATTTTTTTGACGTGTAAAGTGAAACCACCTGAATACTCCGCCTTAAAGGCCTACTGAAACCCACCACTACCGACCACGCAGTCTGATAGTTTATATATCAATGATGAAATATTAACATTGCAACACATGCCAATACGGCCTTTTCAGTTTACTAAATTGCAATTTTAAATTTCCCGCAAAGTTTCTTGTTGAAAACGTCGCGGAATGATGACGAATGCGCGCCGACTGTCATCGCGCAATTAAACAGTATCCTGGACATCTGTGTTGCTGAATCTTTTGCAATTTGTTCAATTAATAATGGAGAAGTCAAAGTAGAAAGATGGAGTTGGGAAGCTTTAGCCTTTAGCCACACAAACACGGTGTTTCCTTGTTTAAAATTCCCGGAGGTGAAACTTTACTATGGATCAGAGCGGCAGTTTTCGGGGAGAAAATTGTGGTAGAAAGTCACCTCTTACCAGAGATCAGCCGAGCTTGCGCTGTCCATGCAGCTGCCGTCGACTTCCCTCAGAGACTGGCGTCAACACACCCGTGGACAAACCCCTCCGACTATCAGGTACTATTTAATCTCACTAAAACACTAGCAACACAATAGAAAGATAAGAGATTTCCCAGAATTATCTTAGTAAATGTGTCTAAAAACACCTGAATCCGTCCCAATGCAATCGCCTTTTATTTTTTTTATTTTTTTTTTCTAGTCCTTTGCTATCAATATCATCATCCACGAGTCCTTCATCCTCGCTCAAATTAATGGGGAAATTGTCGTTTTCTCAGTCCGAATAGCTCTTGCTGCTGGAGGCTCCCATTAAAAACAATGTGAGGACGTGAGGAGCCCTCACTCTTGTGACATCATCGTCTGCTACTTCCGGTAAAGGCAAGGCTTTTTTATTAGTGACCAAAAGTTGCGAACTTTATCGTCGATGTTCTCTACTAAATCCTTTCAGCAAAAATATGGCAAAATCGCGAAATGAAAGTACGAAAGTATAACACATAGAATGGACCTGCTATAACCGTTTAAAAGAGAAAATCTCATTTCAGTAGGCCTTTAAGTCTTGAAGTATAAAGTGAAACCACCTGAATGCTCTGCCTCCATCTTGTTGTCTCGCAGTCTATTCTTTGCATGGAATGAGAAGAGAAAGTAAAAATGAGTGCTGCAGAGAGCGAATAAAAAGTCACCTCCACAGTATGGCAGTTTTTTTTTTATTTTAAAAACAGACTGTAGTCCGACCAAAGACCACACCACTTTAGCCGCGCTCACCCTTTAGAGCAGTGGTCCCCAACCACCGGGCCGTGGCCCGATTGGTACCGGGCCGCAGAATAATTTTTTATTTAAAAAAAATATTTTTTCTATTTTTATTAAATCAACATAAAAAACACAATATACACTTACAAATAGTGCACTAACCACAAAAAACTCCCTTTTTCATGACAAAAACGTCCCTTTTTCATCCATCCATTTTCTACCGCTTATTCCCTTTCGGGGTCGCGGGGGGCGCTGGCGCCTATCTCAGCTACAATCGGGCAGAAGGCGGGGTACACCCTGGACAAGTCGCCAGCTCATCGCAGGGCCAACACAGATAGACAGACAACATTCACACACTAGGGCCAATTTAGTGTTGCCAATCAACCTATCCCCAGGTGCATGTCTTTGGAAGTGGGAGGAAGCCGGAGTACCCGGAGGGAACCCACGCATTCACCGGGAGAACATGCAAACTCCACACAGAAAGATCCCGAGCCTGGATTTGAACCCAGGACTGCAGGACCTTCGTATTGTGAGGCAGACGCACTAACCCCTCTGCCACCGTGAAGCCCCCTTTTTCATGACAAAGAAGAAAAAAGAAAAAAAAAAGGACACCCCCCCCCGGGCCGCGGGACAAATTATTAAGCGTTGACCGGTCCGCGGATACAAAAAGGTTGGGGACGACTGCTTTAGAGCACAGCTGTAACTTCCTAGCACTAAACCTGCAGAAAATAGTTCTTCTCAGGTTTCTCCATGATTACAGTTTCACACTTTTAAGTATTTTGTTACATTTTCTTAAACATTTATTACATATTACATATCCTTATTTTTGCACCTGTTTTTAAGAGGTTATTGATAACTGTTGAAGGTGATTTTAGAATAATGTTTACATTGTTTAAGTATTGTGAAATGGTTGTGTTTTCTTTTCCTTCCTGCATTGATAGTTTAGGGGATTACAATTAATATGTTTACATTTAATATAATAACATTATTATAATAATTTTTGCTCTCGATAAATACAAAACACCTATGTCATAACACAATACATAATTTTATGTTAAAGT
>NC_084634.1:27915153-27917653 GCF_033978795.1 Nerophis ophidion
AACAGTATGTATACATATATACACACATAAATGTTTATATACACATGTAAATGTACTTCTATAGATATGTGTACAAATACATATATATGTGTGTGTATATATAGTATGTATATTTATATATAGTATGTATATACATGTGAATATGTATATATGTGTGAATATATATGGATATATATATATATATATATATATATAGAAGTGTATAAATGTGTATATATATACACACATGTGTATATATACATATACATACACATACACACATGTACATTTACGGATTTGTATATATATATAAATAGTACATATACATACATACGCACACATAAATATGCATACATATCTATATACACACGTACATAGGTATATATATGTACATACACACAGTATATACACAAATATATATATATATATATATACATATATGTATTTACACATACATACTTGTAAATGTATATATGTATATACATATATTAATGTTTGTATATATATATATATATTGATATATATTTGTATATATATATATATATATATATATACATGTTTTTGTGTATACATATATATGTGTGTGTATATACATATTTATGTATACACACATATATACATATACATGTATGTACACATATATATATATCCATCCATCCATCATCTTCCGCTTATCCGAGGTCGGGTCGCGGGGGCAACAGCCTAAGTGGGGAAACCCAGACTTCCCTCTCCCCAGCCACTTCGTCTAGCTCTTCCCGGGGGATCCCGAGGCGTTCCCAGGCCAGCCGGGAGACATAGTCTTCCCAACGTGTCCTGGGTCTTCCCCGTGGCCTACTACCGGTTGGACGTGCCCTAAACACCTCCCTAGGGAGGCGTTCGGGTGGCATCCTGACCAGATGCCCGAACCACCTCATCTGGCTCCTCTCGATGTGAAGGAGCAGCGGCTTTACTTTGAGTTCCTCCCGGATGGCAGAGCTTCTCACCCTATCTCTAAGGGAGAGCCCCGCCACACGGCGGAGGAAACTCATTTCGGCCGCTTGTACCCGTGATCTTATCCTTTCGGTCATGACCCAAAGCTCATGACCATAGGTGAGGATGGGAACGTAGATCGACCGGTAAATTGAGAGCTTTGCCTTCCGGCTCAGCTCCTTCTTCACCTGACTGTTGTTTGTGCTTATGCACCAAACAGCAGTTCAGAGTACCCACCCTTTTTGGGAGCACTCGAGGGAGTACTGGAAAGTGCTCCCCCGGGTGATTCCCTTGTCCTACTGGGAGACTTCAACGCTCATGTTGGCAGCGACAGTGAAACCTGGAGAGGCGTGATTGGGAAGAATGGCCGCCCGGATCTGAACCCGAGTGGTGTTTTGTTATTGGACTTTTGTGCTCGTCACAGTTTGTCCATAACAAACACCATGTTCAAACATAAGGGTGTCCATATGTGCACTTGGCACCAGGACACCCTAGGCCGCAGTTCCATGATTGACTTTGTAGTTGTGTCATCGGATATGCGGCCTCATGTTTTGGACACTCGGGTGAAGAGAGGGGCGGAGCTTTCTACCGATCACCACCTGGTGGTGAGTTGGCTGCGATGGTGGGGGAGGATGCCGGACAGACCTGGCAGGCCCAAACGCATTGTGAGGGTCTGCTGGGAACGTCTGGCAGTCTCCTGTCAGACAAAGTTTCAATTCCCACCTCCGGAAGAACTTTGAACATGTCACGAGGGAGGTGCTGGACATTGAGTCCGAGTGGACCATGTTCTGCACCTCTATTGTCGAGGCGGCAGATCGGAGCTGTGGCCGCAAGGTAGTTGGTGCCTGTCGGGGCGGAAATCCTAAAACCCCTTGGTGGACACCAGCGGTGAGGGATGCCGTCAAGCTGAAGAAGGAGTCCTATCGGGTCCTTTTGGCTCATAGGACTCCGGAGGCATTGGACAGGTACCGACAGGCCAAGCGGTGCGCAGCTTCAGCGGTCGCAGAGGCAAAAACTCGGACATGGGAAGAGTTCGGGGAAGCCATGGAAAACGACTTCCGGACGGCTTCGAAGCAATTCTGGACCACCGTCCGCCGCCTCAGGAAGGGGAAGCAGTGCACTATCAACACCGTGTATGGTGCGGATGGTGTTCTGCTGACCTCGACTGCGGATGTTGTGGATAGGTGGAAGGAATACTTCGAAGACCTCCTCAATCCCACCAACACGTCTTCCTATGAGGACGCAGTGCCTGGGGAATCTGTGGTGGACTCTCCTATTTCTGGGGCTGAGGTCGCTGAGGTAGTTAAAAAGCTCCTCGGTGGCAAGGCCCCAGGGGTGGACGAGATCCGCCCGGAGTTCCTTAAGGCTCTGGATGCTGTGGGGCTGTCTTGGTTGACAAGACTTTGCAGCATTGCGTGGACATCGGGGGCGGTACCTCTGGATTGGCAGACCGGGGTGGTGGTTCCTCTCTTTAAGAAGGGGGACCGGAGGGTGTGTTCCAACTATCGTGGGATCACACTCCTCAGCCTTCCCGGTAAGGTATATTCAGGTG
>NC_084634.1:27922653-27992653 GCF_033978795.1 Nerophis ophidion
TTGTTGTACAGTAATATTATTTATATAGAGGTTTTAATACAACCTTATATCATGATTATACATGTTGACATGTTCTAGCTGTGTCAGCAAATTTGACAGCGGTGTAGAATCCCGGCTCGCGGCAAACGTCTCTCCACAGTGCAAAGCCACTTCTCAATCAGAAATTCTTACAAGTACCATTATCACTGAAAGACGAGGAATACACTCCACAATGAAACCGCCAAGCTAGAGCACTTGAATGTAAACAAAGACGAGTGGATCAATACTAATATTGACAGTGATGATACCAAGTATAATGCTACATGGTCGATACTATAGTGTTAGATCGCTATTTTTTGTCATTGTTTACAAACTCAGAAAATAAGGACTTTAAGGGCAAAAACCAAAGGATTTAAATCAGGCAAAAGAATAAAATAATTGTGATATTTAATTAATATTGTTAGCCCCTGTTGTGTTATTTTGTCTGATTATGATCAAAAATGGAATCCATTTTCTACCGCTTGTCCCTTTTGGGGTCGCGGGGGGTGCTGAAGCCTATCTCAGCTGCATTCGGGCAGAAGGCAGCGTACACCCTGGACAAGTCGCCACCTCATCGCAGCAAAAATTGAATCATTTAATGATATTAAAAATGTGTAATATTAGCACTGGTATGACGATACTGCCCCTGTAACTACTTGGAATCGGATCGATACTGAAATTTGTAGTATCGCCCAAAACTAATGTCAAGTATCAAAGTGATTAGTACATTTGAACATAAGTGTCAATAGAACATGCAAGTACTAATAATAGTTATGAGAAAGTAATACAACAGGAAATGATGTAATGTTACTGCATACGTTTCGAAATACTTCAACTATCATTTTTTGAAAGAAATTGTGCTGTGTATGGTTGTTGCAGGAGACTATCCAAAATAGATTTCAGGCCATCTTTACTTGCATGTTCTGCAACAGCTTAAATTTCCTGTTCCCTGTTCATCAAGCCAGGGAAATAAAATGTGAGAGTGGAGAAGATGAAGTCTCTCAAAGTTTCATATGGAGTGTGTTTGGAGGGGAGTGGGCTGGAAATGTCAACAAGGCTCTGGGGGAGGGAGGGGATATATTTATGAAAGTCCATAAATATGATGAACTGCTGCTCTCTTCCAGACCAAATGTTTCATCTGCGGCATCGGCAACGACTACTTTGATCGCACACCTCACGGCTTTGAGACGCACACCTTGCAGGAGCACAACCTGGCTAATTACCTGTGAGTGCCTTACGCTAAAGCAACTCCCTTGTGTGTGTGTGTGTGTGTGTGTGTGTGTGTGTGTGTGTGTGTGCGTGTGCGTGTGTGTGTGGGCTAACTGGCGTTCTCCTCCGCAGCTTCTTCCTCATGTACCTCATCAACAAGGACGAGACGGAGCACACAGGCCAGGTAAGCACAGGAAACACTAAGCAGATGTTGGGAGTCACTAAGTTACTTTACTTGTCAGAGTCGTTTTAATGTTACACACTTTTTACCTACTTTTACTCCGTCACATGTCATTATAATATCTGGATGAAGGCTGGCAAAGATGCAGGCACGGTCACATGACTCTGTTTGACCAATCCAACGTAAGCACTTGTGTTGTGGAGTTACTTCCTCCAATTAAAGGCAACATGGTATTCAATATTATTTGAAGTACCGAATTGCCGCCGGGGTGCTAACTAATTTAAAACCTCTTCTCACTCCTGCGCTTACCAAAGGCATGCGGTAAAAGTAAGCATGCGCTAATTATTTTAAAACCTTTTCTCACTCCGGCACTTACCAAAGGCATGCAGTAAAAATTTGAGTGTGATGTAAACTTGGACCTTAAATCCTACTGTATAGCTCTTAATCTTCTTCCTTTTATGCATTTTCAAATTACCGGTATTGAAATCAGCCTCCTCCATTTTGAAAATGATGACAGGGGAAGTGTCACTCGTGACGTCACGAGTTTGACCAGGCGGTAATACTAAGCATGCGCTAATTATTTTGCGACAGGAGTTTGACTCGGCAGTAATTATAGGCAGGCACATACTACATGCACTGCGGCAATTCAAGGAAATACGTTATATCAAATAGAAACTTAGTTGTTTAGTAATCGTCAGAATTTTCCAAATAGACGAGGCTGTTTGTAAGCAACCAAAACCTCATACCATGAATTGATTAACGTGGACCCCGACTTAAACAAGTTGAAAAACTTATTCGGGTGTTACAATTTAGTGGTCAATTGTACGGAATACGTACTGTACTGTGCAATCTACTAATAAAAGTATCAATCAATCAATCGAGGACTTATTTTGACGGACAATTGAATTATTACAGTGTAAAACAATAGGTATGTAGACAACATGTGACTTAGACATCTAGTTAATCCATATTATTCACATCATTATTCATACTTTATTTAGTGATGTAAGAAATCAAATACAACGCATAGTTAAAAAATAATTCATCACATACCATATTTCCTTGAATTGCCGCAGGGCATATAGTATGTGCCTGCCTTGAATTACTCGCTTCCCAAAATAATTAGTGCATGCTTAGTATTACCGCCTGGTCAAACTTGTGATGTCACGAATGACTCTTCCCCTGTCATCATTTTCAAAATGGAGGACGCTGATTTCAATTCCGGTAATTTGAAATCGCATTAATGATAGAAGATTAAGAGCTATTCAGTAGGATTTAAGATCCAAGCTTACATCACACTCAAATTTTTACTCCATAACTTTGGTAAGTGAGAAGAGGTTTTAAAATAATTATCGCATACTTACTTTTAACGCATGCCTTTGGTAAGCGCAGGAGTGAGAAGAGGTTTTAAATTAATTAGCGCCCCGGCGGCAATTCAAGGAAATACGGTAGTTTGTATTAACGTGAAATAGTCAAACAGTTGACGAAAAAAACAATCTTTTTGTATGTTTATGTTAATCCTAATAACCCAAAGTGTCATGTAAACAGATTAAAACATTGCCAACAGCAGTAGAAACAACTACTTATCTGTTACCTCCACAATTTGAAAGTTACTAGCGCTAGCTTGTTAGCATGCTATTCTACTGTATTTACATTCCCACATAGTTAAACAAGCTGAAATGACCACAATCGCCCCCTGGTGTAAAGGAGGCACACTGCGTATGGCCAACAGTCACATTAGAGATGAGCATGTAGCTGTGAAAAATAAAGGCAACTGAATTATTTGACATATTAGACTGTCTGTAGAAATGTCCACATTTCAGCCTCCAAAAATTCCACTAAAGAAAACATGCTGCTAATACTTCAGTTTTTTTTTACAGACTACTTACTCGTACTTAAGTACGAACCCACAGTGAATCGTTGAGTTGTATATATAAAAAAAAAGTGATGTTGGTGTGAAAAGGTCTCAGCCCACTTGAAGAGTTGCATAAGTGGAGTTTGCAGTAGGAAGAAAGGAGCGTGGGTTACATTTGTTGTTGTTGCTTTTACCTTATTTACTTCTTTAAAATAAGTTTTACAGAAAAGATGAATAATGTGTATGTATATATATATATATATATATATATATGTATTCCAAACAGAGGTGATTGTTATCCACTATTTATTAGGTTTGGTTTCCAGCACACTGCATGTAACCTAATCTGCAATAATTGAAATAAGGAGATTCTGTTTTACTTCTCATATTGAAGCATGGAGGTAATGCGATATAATCAGGAGGATGTGCCGTCTGATTGCATGTGAAAATATCACTTTACTGTAACACTACACCCTGTGTGATATTAAAACTCTGCTTCATAACGTTGCAAAAAAGGCACCCTTATTCAAGCATCCCTCCAGGATGTGACACATTGTGGCCAATCAAATTAGTGCTACTCAACAAATTCTGTTTGCTTCTTTTATAACAATATTACCTATTTATGGCCAAAAGGCATGTTTGTTATTTACTGCATATTTTACACTTACTGTGCACATAGAGAGTATTCAAAATGCTTCACTCTTTCTTCCGTTTGTTATGCACACATACATGTGTGTATACGTTACTTGTGTGTACATATGCATGTATAGGTACACACGTGTACCTATACATTTACACATGTGCATACGTGTGCACATTTACACATGTGCATACGTGTGCATGTGTATATGTATACACACACGCAAATGTGTACACTTAGACACATGTATAAGTGTTTACACATTCACACGCCTGTGTGTATGTGTACGCATATATGTATACATACATAGATATATATATGTATACACATATATGTGTATAGATTAATGCATATATGTATATATATAGAGACGTGTATATATGTGTAGATATAGATATATATATATATATATATATATATATACATAGACACACATATACGTGTATATATATATATAGACGTATACGCCTAAATATATTTTATTTATATATATATGTGTATATGTCTATATATGTAAATATGTGTGTATATATAAATATATGTATGCATACATACTGTATATATATATATATATGTATATATACACATTTGTACGTATGTGTATATATGTATGTATATATATATATGTGTAGGTATATGCATATATATATATATATGTATATACATATGTATGTAAACATGCATACATATATATACACATACACACATGTATATACATATATAAATGTATACATATGTATGTATAAACGTATATATAAATATGTGTATACATACATATATGTATATATGTGTATACACATATATATATGTATGCATACACATATATATATATATATATGTATGCATACATGTATACACATATATACATGTATACATATATATATATATATATATATATAAATATATATATATTATATGTACATATCATATATATATAATATATATATGTATATATATCATATATATAAATATATGTATATACGCACATATATATGTATGTAAATATATATATGTAAATATATATATATATATATATATAGATGTATGTATATGTGTATACATACATGTACATATATATATATTATATGTATGTGTATACATACATGTATATGCATTTGAACATATAAATATATATATGTATATATGTCTATACATATATATATATAGACATATATTTGAACATATATATACATGTGTGTATATATACATATATGTTTATATACGTATTAATGTAAACATATATGTGTGTATATATATGTATACATACATAAATGCATATATATACTGTATGTGTGTGTATATATACATATATATGTGTGTATATATACACATGTATACATATATGCGTATATATGTATACATATATGCATATATATACATATGTGTATGTATATATATACATCAATGTATATATTTATATAAATATATACATTGATATATGTATGTATGTATATACATATGTAAACATATGTGTATACATGTATATATATGTATGTATGTATGTATATAGATACATATATATGTATATACGTGTATACATGTATATATGTATGTATACATATATATATATATATATAGATAGATATATACATATATATATATACATATATATATATGTATACATACATATATGTGTATATATGTATATATATTTGTGTGTATATATATGTATACATATATATGTGTATACATGTGTATATACAAATATATATGCATATACACATATATGTATATGCATATATATATATGTATATATACATATATTATATACATATATATGTATATGCATATATGTATATGCACATGTATATACATGTGCATATACATACATATATATGTATACATATACACATATATGTATATGCGTATATATATACACATATATGTATATGCATATGCATAAATACACATGTATATACATATATGTATACATATATATACATATGTATATACACATGTATATACATATATATATATGTATGCATATACATATATGTATATGCATTTGTACATACATATAAATATATATACATACATGTATACATATATGTATACATAGATATGTGTATATACATACATATAGATATATATACATACAGACATACAAATATATATTTTTATGCATGTAGATATGTATTCATACATATAAATATATATGTGTGTATATATATATACATATGTATATATACATACATATATACACATATATATTTATATGCATGTATATATACATTCATACATATATAAATGTGTGTATATATACATATGTGTATACATAGATGTGTATATACATACATATATATTTTTATGCATGTATATATATATATATGTATTCATACATATAAATATGTGTGTATATATACACATATGTATATACATACATATATACACATATATTTATATGCATGTATATATACATTCATACATATATAAATATATATCTGTGTGTATATATACATATGTATATATACATACATATATACACATACATACACATTTATATATTTATATACATATATACACACATATATATACACACACACACACACATATATATATATATATATATATATATATATATATATATATATTCAAACACAGAGGCTATTTCATCTCTACAAGCCTGTTTTGCAGGGGAATTTGTGTATTTTAATGACCTAACAAATATTCCCCTTCATCCTGGTATTATGCACTGCATATACATATGTTTATGTTCACATGCCAACAATTACATGCTAACATTTTAGCTAATAGTAGGACACCAACCATTGGTCTTACATGCTAGCATTACTCTAATAACAATTCATAGCTAATTTTGTAGTTTTTGTCTCACCTTATTATCATTGATATTAGAAGTATGTCAGCTGTTCACACGCTAACATTTTAACATAACTACACTAGACTTGAACTTCCTTTTTATTGTCATTCAAATTTGAACTTTACAGTACAGATAACACAATTTGTTGCATTAGCTTGTTTGTAGTGCAGGATAAAAGAGCAATAAGGTGAAGATATAAATAAATAGATTACTGTACAGATACTGTAAATATATTGCACTTTTGGATATGCATCCAAGTTTATGGATGTATGTTATATTGTCTTTATATTCCAGCCAGTTAATCCATTTTTGGGGAGGAATTGAGGAGTTTATTATGATGCGTTCAAGAGTTTGAAAAATTGGGTTTTACATGCTAACATTAGTAAAGTAATATTTATGCTCGTTAATTTGTACTTTTTTAACACAATCATCATGGATTTTATTTGACTTAGCGAAACTTGAGACACTAGTGTCTCAATCGGAAACAGCAAACTAGACTTTGTATAGTTTGCAACAATATTCTGACATGGTCGTCTGACGGCAGGAATCGTACGTGTGGAAGATGTACCAGGAGCGTTGCTGGGACTTCTTCCCGACCGGAGACTGTTTCCGGAAGCAATACGAGGACCAGTTAGGCTAACGACTGAACGTCAAGAGGAAAGTTGACGGTGGACATCCAAAGTGTTTATGCAAAGTTTTCTTTTGGTTCTGACCTGCATTGCCTTTTCACCCGCTCAACTCCTTGTTGTGGAACTTTGAACTTTTGCCAGATCTTTCTTTGATGACCGCTCATACCTGCCTTTTCAACTTGAATCACACGTGCCTTATCAGAAACTATGCAAAAAAAAAAGTTTGTTGTCACGCTTTAGCTCATTTTGTGGCTTTCAGAAAAACAATATTTGTTGTATAAAATCTAGAAGTGTTGCTCAGTTTGGTTTTATCCTCCTGTCTGTCTGACCTTGTTTCCACATTGACGAGGCAAAAAGACCACCATGTTAAAGCTGTTTCATGGAAACCTTCAGTTTACAAACATGTAGTTTGAATAAACGGAAATCAATAAAAGTAACTGAGGCAATAAACCGTCTAATCAGCTTCTTCTGGTGACTAAACCCATTATCTGATCAAGATAGACTTCCACTTTGTAGGATAGAGCTCGGCCTACATCTACAATCTCTGATACAAGCATTTGTGCAGCGAGCAAGGAATGAGTACCGGTCACTCCAGCAGCACTGAGAGTGCACTCAGCCAAACTACCTCTAGGTAATGGTGCAATTTTCAATACCAACAAAGAAATTGACTCAAAACACCTAAGTAAAGTGAGGTTCCACTATATCAAAAATGCGCTAGCTTGATGCTAATAAAGATTAGCATTAGCGATTTTACATGGCAATTCCAAAACCTACCAATTTGTTAATGAAAACTACAACTAGGGTTGCACGTTATAATCATTTAGCTGGTGCGTAATAAGTACAATACTTACAGTAGTAACACTTCTCAGGGCGCAACAAAAGACTACAATCAGCAAGGACTGAAGTGACTAGCCAACACACTGTCATCTATACACTACTACTCGGGCTTGTGACTACTTAAGACACTCAGAAATGTAATAATAAAACAAGATAAATTTTTTAATGTTGCAATAGAAATTTTGATTTTATCATCAAAAACAAGTAAGCGTTATTAATTAACAAATATCGAAAATTGGTATCTGTATCGTTTCGGTTCAAACGTGATCGGTACCCATCCCTACCTGTAGCATTTTTACTTGTCTAAATTTGGAGAGCCAGTAAGAAGCTAAATATCCTGCAATAAAGAGCAGGCAGCTACACAACGGCTAAGCAAACAACAGCACAGAAGCTAGACGTACAATACTATTGAACAATATTGCAGATAAAAGAGCACTTTCCTCAATATAAACAAGTATCAAATAAATCTAGTTGCATATTACTTACACATACAAAGTCTCCAACACAGAATATTTGCAGAAAACTTGAAAAAAGAAATGTGTCCGCATTTTTCGACTTACTGAAATATTTCGCCCACTAGATGACGGCAATAAACAAATTACCACAACACTGCAACTTAAAGCGGCAGCATAACTCTGCCATAAGGTTAGTTTGTCGTTGTTTGAGTATTGTCACGTGATTAAACCTTTTCTAACATTTCACACTACAAATAAAAGCACATATTGTTAAACATGTTATCGCATCAAATTAATATCGGTATTGTATCGAGACACTCCTGCTTTAGGGTACTTTTTATTTAATTCTTCAAGAGCAAGGCTTTACTAAAAAACTGTAGTCAAAGTTCAAATGATGTTTTTTCCATTATTATTATGACCTGAACACCTCCCTAGGGAGGTTTTTAGGGCATTTCAGACCGGTAGAAGGCCATGGGGAAAGACCCAGGACACGTTTGGAAGACTATGTCTCCTGGCTGGCCTGGGAACGTCTTGGGATCCCCTGGGAGGAGCTGGACAAAGTGGCTGGGGAGAGGGAAGTCTGGTCTTAGGCTGCTGCCCCCGCGACCCAACCTCAGATAAGCGGAAGCAGATGGATAGATGGACTATTATGACCTGTCTTAGTTTACCGGCAAAATAAAAGCGCTAACATTTATAAGAGGATGCTATTTTAAAGTCTGGACTCGCTTTAAAGTGGCGGATGAAACTGCATTTGCACATCAAGTTTAGCAGACATAATTCATATTTTCAAATAAATGTGACCAAAATTAAAACATTTTTGCGGTTTTCATGATTACTATCATTTGAAGTGGAATATGCACTCATAATAAATGGATGGATTGATGGAAGCATATGTAAAGTTTTGGTAAGCAGAGAAAATAAGAATGAGTGTACCTTCATCCTGGATGTTCGTCATGATGGTGGCGGTCAGGAGATCATGCTGTCCAACCAGTCCTCCAAGTCCTCCTCTGTCATGTCCTGCTTGACAGGAGCACACTGCTCAGGTCCCACCTCCTCCTGCTTCTCTTCGATTAACTCCTCGGTCACGGCGTGGCACTCTGTGGAAGTGAAGAATTAGGATGAGATAGCTGATGGAAATGGGCTGCAGTACTCGGCAGTGACCAGCAGAGGCGCTGTTGATTCAGTCTGAAGAAGACTTGTGACACAACTTCTGGGACGCATTACTTTGCTTCATACTAATCTCTGGAGTTATGTGAGCAATTAGCATACTAATTGCCAGATAGCGATTAGTGGCCCTAGCTGCCACTTATTCATTAGCTATGTAGTGGCCAGCTAGCTATTAGCATGCTAGTTGCCAAATAGAGATTAGCGTGCTAGTGTCCAGCTAACAATTAGCATGCTAGTAGTCAGCTAGAGATTAGTGTGCTAGTTTGTGGTTAGCCTTTACCGGCCCTAGCTCCCGGCTATATTATTGGTAAGTTAGTGGCCAACTAGTGATTAGCATGCTAATTGCCAGTTAGCCTTTAGCAGCCCTTGCTGTTGGCTACTAATTAGAACGCTAGTTGCCACTTAATGATTAGCGTGCTGGTTGCCAACTTTGATTGATTGAAACTTATATTAGTAGATTGCACAGTTCAGTACATATTCCGTACAATTGACCACTAAATGGTAACACCCCAATAAGTTTTTCAACTTGTTTAAATCGGGGTCCATGTTAATCAATTCATGGTAACTAGCAATTAACGTCCTCGTGGCTAACAAACGATTAGAGGGCGCTTAGCATTCAGCGGCCCTAGCTGTCAGGTAGGTATTAGCAAGCTAGTGGCCAGCCAGTGATTAGCATGCTAGTTGCCAGTTAGCGTTTAGCGGCCATTGTTGCCAGCTAAGGATTAGTGTGCTAGTGGCCAGCTAGCAATTAGAGTGCTGGTTGCCGGTTAGCACTTAACAACCCTGGTTGCCAACTAATGATTAGCATTTACATGCTAGTTGCCAGAAAGAGATAAGCACGCTAGTTGCCAGCTAGAGATTATCATGCTAGTTGCCAACTAATAATTAGCATGCCAGTGGCCAGCTAGACATTAGCATGCTAGTTGCCAGTTAGCATTTAGCGGCCTTTGTTGCCAGCTAATGATTCGTGTGCTAGTCTTTGCTAACCGGTAACCAGCACTCTAATCGCTAGCGGCCAGCTAGCGATTAGAGTGCTGGTTACCGGTTAGCAATTAACAACCATAGTTGCAAACTAGTGATTAGCTTGCTAGTTGCCAGGTATGATTTGTGTGCTAGTTGCCAGGTATGATTTGTGTGCTAGTGGCCAGCTAGAGATTACCATGCTAGTTGCCAACTAATAATTAGTGCACTTGTAGCCAGCTAATGATTAGTCTGCTATTTGCAAGTTAGCATTTAATAGCCCTAACTGCCAGCTAGATATCAGCAAGCTAGTGTCCAGTTAACCATTAGCAAGTTAGTGTACAGTTAGTGATTAGCAAGCTAGTAGCCAAGCTAGTTGGCATTAATTGGTCGTAGCTGCCAGCTATTGATTAGCACACAAGTTGCCAGTTAGCCTTTAGCGGCCATTTCTGCCAGCTAGGGATTAGCACGCTAGCTGCCAGCTAATGATTACTGTGTTAATGGCCGGCAAACAGTGTGATAGTTGCCAACCAGCGATTAGTTGGCATTAATTGGTCGTAGCTGCCAGCTATTGATTAGCACACAAGTTGCCAGTTAGCCTTTAGCGGCCATTGCTGCCAGCTAGTGATTAGCACGCTAACTGCCAACTAATGATTACTGTGTTAATGGCCAGCTAACAGTGTGATAGTTGCCAACCAGCGATTAGAGTGTGGTAAACATTTAGCGACCCTAGCTGCCAGGTAGTTATTAGTAAACTAGGGGCCAGCTAGTGATTAGCATGCTGGTTGCCAGTTAGCGTTTAACGGGCCTAGCATGCAGCTATTGGTTAGCATGCCAGTTACCAGTTAGTGATTAGCGGCCTTGGCTGCCAGATAGTGATTAGCATGCCAGCTCTGTCTCTATCAGTTTAGGGTTCTTGGCCTGGCAGACGGAGTAAGGTCTACTTTTAAGTCAGTGGTACAACATCCATACAGTATTTGTTTACCAATGTTTGTTGAAATCATGTCCTTTGTGAGATCGGGGTGACAAGAAACACTTCAAACATTGATGACAAATAGTTGATTGACAGTCATTTCGACTGATACTGCAACTATTTTCTAAACTGCACAAAACAAAAAAGCTTGCTAAATCCTGCAGGCAGCTACTGAACTACACACTCCTATCAATACAATTCAGACAGTAGGGAAGGGATTCATATCTGGCCCTATTTTTCTGGGTGGATCTCGCGTGAGAGGAAGAGGTGGGTTTGGGTTTCATCATTTTGCAAAGCTGATTGCTGAAAATGATGGAAAGTGCCACTCTACATAGCAACTGACGCTGTGGTCAAAGTTGGAATGTCCACTAAAGACATTCTGATGACCAAAGTCATTGGTGCACCCCCCCAATGTGTCACAACAATGAATCCCCTTCCTACTGTCTTTTTTGAAGCACTCAGTTATTTGCCCTACAAAGCAGACGATGGCAGACCTTTCTGAAGCGGAGCAGCGTTTTCCGTGCTGACAGGCGGGCCTGCTGGGACATCACACGCTGGTTTGGCTAAAGCCAGCAGCTGGTCCAGCTCTTCATCCACGGCGTCGGCAGCAGCAGCACCCGAGGGGCGCTGAGGGTCAGTGCTGGCAGGAAGACTGGAAGACTTGGAGGGACTAGGACTGTTGTTTGGGACTTCTGAAGCTACGGGCGGAGGTGCGAAGGAGGCAATTTTGGCCTTTTCCTGTTTGAACGTTGTGGCGGGAATGTCAACTGGTGTGGAAACCTGCAGGACAACAAATATTTGTTTTACACAGATGATAAAATGTTTCCTATTTGAACGTCTCTGAACAAAAATGCAGGGCCAACACAGATAGACAGACAATATTCACACTCACATTCACACATTAGTGTTGCCAATCAACTTACTACTGTATTATTACAAGTTGACTCCCATTTTACTTCAGTAAATGCTTGTATTTGATTTTTGTTTGTAATTGTTACCTGAACCAGCTCAGCCTCAAGGTTGAGTCTCTGATGTAGAGAAATTTGTTCAAGGGTCTGGGCCAAAGCTTGGAGGTCCACAAAGCAGGCAGACATCTACAAATGAACACAAAAAAACGCCCCGACATTAAAAAAACAACAAGGGCAAAAAAAACCCAAGTACTGTAGAAGTTAACTGTAATTAGGGGCGTTCCAATACCGATATTGGAACAGTATTAGCCGAAACAGATGATAACCCCATTAGATTTTAGCACAAATCACAGCACATACTTGTATTATATTTTAGAATGGAACATTAAAAAAAGTTTGATCAAGTGCATTACTCACAGAACAATGCAAGGTGTGAAAAACACTAACATTATGACAGATATACAGTATGCTTTCTTCAATTTAAAATGGAGTGGTCATTTAAGTTAAATGATGCAGACACGTTTGTTACTGGAAAATTTCACAATACGGCTGTATTTTGGAGACTTAGTATGTGTAAGTAATATGCAACAGTACTTATTGAATATTTGTTTATATTGACAAATGTGCTGCAATTCTGTTTGATTCAGGACAATTATTACGTATGTCTAGCTTGTTTGCTTTTGTGTGCTGAGCTGTGGTGTAGCTGCTAGCTCCTAGTAGCCTAAAGCTTACCTTATTTACCTTTTGTAAATTACTTGACTGAAATAGAAGAAATGACTCCCCTAGTGTGCTAGTTGGAGGACATTTAAGTTAAAGTTAAAGTACCCATGATTGTCACACACACACTAGGTGTGGCAAAAATTATTTTCTGCATTTGACCCATCCCCCCCTGGGAGGTGAGGGGAGCAGTGAGCAGCAGCAGTTGCCACGCCCAGGAATCAATTTGGTGATAAAACCCCAAATTCCAACCCTTGATGCTGAGTGCCATTTAGATGTTTAACGGCTGTCCGGCTTTGCATCGGAGAGTTTAGATGCAAGCCGAAATCATCCGACCGATACTAGTTGTTTTTTTTGCTGATATCAGACGAATATTTTGCATAAATATCAGGTCGGGACACCCTAAAATGTATGTTCCAAACATGTGGCTGTCAAATGTCGCATGCTAATTCCAGCTAGCTAAATAGCAAATTCATCATGTTCACAATCTTGTTTGACAGAAAGACAAAACATAATATGTAAAATATTAAGCTACCTGAAGTGCATGTCGAGTGGAACCTGCCTTAGCTAGTCATACATGGTCAACAGGTTTTGCAGACATACAGTTTAAGAGGGTAGATTTCTATGAATAACGTATTTGTTTTTACGGACATGTCTTGTTCGTTATTAGCACATTAGCGACACATTTCCTGTTTAGTTACACAGCTTTAAAACGTCTAGTTCCTGTTCAGTGTAATGTAAGCTTCAAAATAAAAGCACTGCAGTATTAACCTGGCTTTAAACAGCAACTAATAAAATTAACACTTTATTAGATGTATTTTTTAAATCCTACACTTGAGTTTTAGAAGTTTATAATAATGCTTTATTTATTGTGTGTATACTTTGGTTAAAAAACATGGCTGCCATCAAGCAATACATCTTTAGATGTGGGACTTTGCAACTAAGAAACGTTTTGATCTTTTCACATGACCTGATAATGTATCCGAAAAGGACATAATACAAATTGAAATCATTAGCGTGAACACACATGCTAACTGATCTGATGAGAAGGCAGACATTGCACTGATAACAATGTTGTCCCTGAACCAGCATCTATTAGGGTTTAGTGGAACCGATCAATGGGTGGAATCCATAGAAAAGCCAGGAGTATGGATTTACCTGACAACATGAAAATGTGTCCTTCTCCCAATCTTTCTCTTCGGAAAAGCGGAACTGAGTGAAGGAATCTCCTGAGAACGACAAAGAAAGTGAGAGAGCTTGATTGAGATTTCTGTGAATTGCTAAAATTACCATTAAATACCATATTTTGTGGACTATAGGGCACACATAAAATCCTTTCATTTGCTCTTTAAACTTTAAGTATAACAACAAAGGATGGAAATGAGAAACAATTAAACATCCATCCATCCATTTTCTACCGCTTGTTCCTTACGGGGTTGCGGGGGTATCTCAGCTGCATTTGGGCGGGTGGTGGGGTACACCCTGGACAAGTCGCCTCCTCATCACAGATAGACAACATTCACCTTCACACACTAGGGACCATTTAGTGTTGCCAATCAACTTATCCCCAGGTGCATGTCTTTGGAGGTGGGAGGTGCCTATCCCCAGGTGCATGTCTTTGGAGGTGGGAGGTGCCTATCCCCAGGTGCATGTCTTTGGAGGTGGGAGGTGCCTATCCCCAGGTGCATGTCTTTGGAGGTGGGAGGTGCCTATCCCCAGGTGCATGTCTTTGGAGGTGGGAGGAGGCCGGCATTAAACAGGCACTGAGTTAGCACAATATGTCCATCATGTCCTCATGTGTAATGTTCAAATATTTTTCAATTTTTTCGGACTACAATGTGCAATAATGTTTTATGTATGCGTGTATATGTATTCATATGCATGCAGATATGCATCTGTGTGGATACATATACATATACATAGATACATCTGTCATCTCTATCTTTTTTTTTTTTTTACTATTTATACTACCATATTGTATCTGCACCTTAGGAGGAGCTGCTCCAATTTCGTTGTTCTTTGAACCTGTTCATTGCAATAATGACAATAAAACTCTATTCTATTCTATTCTTTCATTTGCTCAAAAACCGCCTTATAACCAGGTGCGCCTAATGTATGGAGTAAATCTTGTTGCGCTTACTGACCTCAAAGCAATTTTTTTTGGTCCATGGTGTAATGATAAGTGTGACTAGTAGATGGCAGTCACACATAATATATACGTGTGTACTGCAAGTTGACACCTGTTCAATAAATGATGCTAGCAAGTGTCCGTAAGCAAGCAACACCAAAATGTGGATGTTTTATTGATAATGCAGAACATAGCACACAGCGCTCAAAAATCTACACAACTTTGGCAAAAAACAGAGCCGCGTTTCTTGATCAATTGTCTGAGCATTACGGTTACCTAGTTAGGCGTACTGTGCTTCAACATACGGGTATTGTTATGGTGTGTGTAAGTACCCAAAAAAGGCATCTATTAAGAGACATTATCTGGTGTATTGTTTTGCAATATTATGCATAATCAACTTTTCTCACCTATTGGTTCCTTCTGATATGTATTTGGGATCTGAATAAGTTCTGAAAATTGTAGCCCGCATTGTAGTCAATCATTTTTCTCTATCATCTTCTTATGGGTATTCATCCTCCGCTGTTGCCATTTTTAATATAAAGTAGGCGTACAGTTCTAACTGATATATCGGTAAGGAAGCGCTAAAAAACTACAACAAAGATGACAGGGAGGAGACACTGTCAACGTGGAGGCACGTAAATAGGACCGCCCACTAAACGATGCATCCTGAAGAGACGGTCCAAAAGCGGCTTGAAGATGGTCTGTAAAACATAATCTATGCAACATTTTGACCAAACAACTACCATTACATGTTATGTAGACCACAAGAACGTGTTTTAAATGTAGACGAAATAAATCATAATATGACCCCTTTAATGCGCCTTATAATCCGATGCGCTTTTTGCCGTCCGAAAAATACGGTACCCTGAACACATTCGGTTTCTTTGTTCATTTCCACCAAGTTGCCTTTAAAATGGTCAACCTTTAAAAATGGAGTTGGGTAAACGGTCGAGAGTACAAAGTGAACGTTTGCAGCCATTTTGCTTACAAAACAAACAGGCTGAGAGCTCTCGGAAGCACAGAAGCGCCAAGGTTGTGTTGTCAACAAGTCAGAGGGCAGCAAAAGCGAGTCCATTGTACAGACCCGACTCTATAACATCTTTTCAGCATTGATGGCGGCTAGCGTGTGTGTGCGTGCATGCATGCGTGCGTGCGTGTGTGTGTGTGTGTGTGCGTGTGTGTGCATGCATGCGTGCGTGTGTGTGTGTGTGTGTGTGCGTGCGTGTGTGTGTGTGTGTGTGTGAGAGAATGGGCATGCCGGAACTCATCAGCCACAAGTGACTGTGAAACAAGAACACACGCTTGCTGTCGGCTCTGAAGGGCTCTTTAAGGCTCTTGTTATAATTGTGCTGATCTCCAGCAATATGTCATTTTACATCCAGCAAACAGATGCTGGAAATATTTTAAAATAGAAACAAATGGAGCAAGAAGAAAATACTCTTAAACATTACCATTATCGTGTTAAATAAACGTAACATTAAGCAACGATGAAAATTAATCACTATGGCAACTTAATCGGAATAATGATGGAAATTATACCAAATACTGATGATGGGCACAATAATCAAATACAGTGACTCTTTTGGTCAAATTGGGTCGTGTGGAGTTGATAGTTGAATTATCACATCTTAAAAATGGGCAATTTTCAACTTTTTAAACCATAAAAATATAACAAAAACACGACTGGCTACATCCACACAAGGAGTGTGCACATACATGGAAGAAGTCTGAGAGATGAAACGAACAATTTGCAGTCACGTTGTTATTTTAGAATATATACTCAATAATAGCTAACGTCAGCTATCAATAACTAACAACCGACAAAGCCAATGTGCGTGATACACACGAGCGTAGTTTTCATAAAAGCTGGGCGATATGACTGAAAACTGTATCACGATATACGTGGTATTTCAATCGATAATTATTGGGGGGTTTTCTGAGCTATGAGAAAGAAGGACCAGGAGAAAACATATATTAAATGACAATATTTTTTATCTAAAATATAGCCTTACTCAGATTATTATCCCTCAGCTATCAAGGCAGAAAGGAAATGAAATGTTAACCATGAGAAACAATGTCAACAAAAATCTAAAATCAAATTGAACACTTAATAACCTCTTAAAATGAACGTGCAAAAATAAAAAACATGTAAGAAATGTTGAATAAAGTGTAACAAAAAAGTGCAAAGTGTAAAAATGTAAAAATAAACACCTGATAAAAATTTGGTTCTGTAGATACAGTGCCAGCAATTTACGGCTGTGCTCTAAAGGGTGAGTGCTGCTAATATGTGCAGCAAAGTGAACACTCAATTTGCCTTCATCAATAAAATAAATAAACTTTTACAAATTAAAATAAAAAAATTAAAAAAACAACTTTAAGACACTCAAAAATATGTCTTTTGATAATCCGGAACTATATATATATATATATATATATATATATATATATATATACACACACATACATATATATATACATATATACACACACATACACATATATATACACACACACACATATACATATATATACACACACACACATATACATATATATATATATATATATATATATATATATATATATATATATATATATATATATATATATATATATATATATATCCATCCATTCATCCATCCATTTCCTACAGCTCGTTATATATAATAAAACTTGGTTAAAATATTTCAGTGTGTGTATAGATTAGGGTTGTACGGTATAATGGTACTAAAAGTGTTGCCGTTCTAATGAACTAAAAACGGTACTATACTGCCACCGAAAAATACCGGTACTTATTGCCGTCATCACGTGGTGGCATTGCTGGTAAAATGAGTAGAGGTGCATGTTAGGCAACGCACACACATGGTGTACTTACAAGCAGACACATTGTGGAAACAGAGAAAGGAGAATGGACGCATTTTGGCTTAAAAACTAACGATAATTATAAAGCTATAGCACTGAAGCGTCACTTTGCAAGAGGTGCTTTAAAACATGGCTAGCTAACTATCGACTAATGTCTATCCACAATGTTTTACCCACTTCTAAATCACTAATTCTTCCTACTATGGCAACAAATAAAATAAGTTTCTTGTAAATAACATGTCTGCAGAACAAGGAATAGCTAAACATGCTTCACTGCACACCGTATGAGAATACAATAGCTAATCACTGACAGCAAGCTAGTGCTCTTCAATGTTATACCAAGTATAAGTGCCATATATAGTCGATTACATCGATATTTTTTTAATCACAAAATCTTTTGTGATATTTCATTGTTTATAAACTCAGGAAATATGTCCATGGACACAGAAAAACTTGAATGATGGCCATTGTATGATCCTGTAACTACTTGGTATTGGAATGATACCCAAATTTGAAGTATCACTCAAAAACTTACAAACCCTGTTTCCAAAAGAGTAGGGAAATTGTGTTAGATGTAAATATAAATGGAATATAATGATTTACAAATACGTTTCAACCCATATTCAGTTAAATATGCTACAAAGACAACATATTTTATGTTCAAACTGATAAACATTTAATTTTTTGAAAATAATCATTAACTTTAGAATTTGATGCCAGCAACACGTGACAAATAAGTTGGGAAAGGTGGCAATAAATACTGATAAAGTTGAGGAATGCTCATCAAACACCTTTTTTGGAACATCCACAGGTGTGCCGGCAAATTGGGAACAGGTGGGTGCCATGATTGGGTATAAAAACAGCTTCCTAAAAAATGATCAGTCTTTCACAAGAAAGGATGGGGCGAGGCACACCCCTTTGTCCACAACTGCGTGAGCAAATACTCAAGTAGTTTAAGAACAACCTTTCTCAAAATGCAATTGCAAGAAATTTAGGGATTTCAACATCTACGGTCCATGATTTCTCCAGAGAATCTGGAGAAATCACTCCACGTTGGCCGGAAACCAACATTGAATGACCGTGACCTTCGACCCCTTAGGCAGCACTGTATCAAAAACCGACATCAATCTCTAAAGGATATCACCACATGGGCTCAGGAACACTTCGGAAAACCACTGTCACTAAATACAGTTTGTCGCTACATCTGTAAGTGCAAGTTAAAGCTCTACTATGCAAAGGGAAAGCCATTTATCAACAACATCCAGAAACGCCACCGTCTTCTCTGGACCCGAGATAGTGTAAGATGGACTGATGCAAAGTGGAAGAGTGTTCTGTAGTTGACGAGTCCACATTCCAAATCGTTTTTGGAACTATTCTACATCCTGTCATCCGGACCAAAGGGGAAGCGAACCATCCAGACTGTTATCCACGCAAAGTTCAAAAACCAGCATCTGTGATGGTATGGGGTTGCATTAGTGCCCAAGGCACCATTAATGCTGAAAGGTACATACAGGTTTTGGAACAACATATGCTGCCATCTAAGCGTCGTCTTTTTCATGGACACCCATGTTTATTTCAGCAAGACAATGCCAAGCCACATTCAGCACGTGTTACAACAGCGTGGCTTCGTAAAAAAAGAGTGCGGGTACTTTCCTGGCCCGCCTGCAGTCCAGACCTGTCTCCCATCAAAAATGTGTGGCGAATTATGAAGCGTAAAATACGACAGCGGAGACTCCGGACTGTTGAACGACTGAAGCTCTACATAAAACAAGAATGGGAACGAATTCCACTTTCAAAGCTTCAGCAATTAGTTTCCTCAGTTCCCAAACGTTTATACAGTGTTGTTCAAAGAAAAGGTGATGAAACACAGTGGTGAACATGCCCTTTCCCAACTACTTTGGGACATGTTGCAGCCATGAAATTATAAGTTAATTATTATTTACAAAAAAAAATAAAGTTTATGAGATTGAACATGAAATATCTTGTCTTTGTAGTGCATTCAATTGAATATGGGTTGAAAAGGATTTGCAAATCATTGTATTCAGTTTATATTTACATCTAACACAACTTCCCAACTCGTATGGAAATCAGGTTTGTATGTAGAGTATCCAAACAGACGGATAAGGGCTAATTACATTTTAAAAGAAGTGTAGATAGAACATGAACAGTGAATGAACAAATAGATTAATTATCCCTCATAATATTGACAAAACAATAGAATGATACACAATATGTTACTACATATGTCGGCAGCCTATTAGGAGCCTCTGATTGCTTACTTACTACTAAGAGACAAGTATGTTCACTCTTATTTAATGACAACATTGTTAATTGATTGCAATAATAAACATAATTTTAATGTATCATAATATTTTGTTATATTAAGCCAATAATGACATTTTTTGTGGTCCCCTTTACTTTGAAATGTATCGAAATGTATTTGGGTACCGGTACCAAAATAGATACGTTATGAGCACATTCACCAACAACGATAATTTTGTTTACAATAATTGTGATTGAAATGTTCATCTGATTACATCCCTGGTTAAAACATTGACTTTAAGTTTCTGTTGTATTTCAATCAATACGTTTTCTGACATACAAAAGGTAACAGCTCGTCAAAAACTAATCTTTTTTTCCAATCTTTTGGTCAAGGTCGAAGCCATTATGCCGTGGAATTTCTATCAATGTGGCGGGTTGTAAAAAAATAAATGAAAGAATAAATAAAACCTTTTTGGGGGGACACAACCACATTAACGTGAACGTCGGTGTGAAGAAATCGAATCCCATTGTTGTTGCCCCTTGAGTCACGCACTGACTCACCGACTATTAAGTGTATCGAGACACAGCCCGTGTACAATATAATATAAAGTCAACAGCCTGCAGGGCAGGATGAGTAATGAACACTCAATGAACTAGTGGTCATCAAAAACCAGCCATTGCGGCCTTAAAAGACTGTGAGCCACAAAAAAGCAAGTTGGCACGGCATGCCATGCAAAGGTAGAAGGACAAACTGGATTAAAAATACGAATAAAGACTAATGACGCTAAACATTCAGCAGGTGGAAACTTCAGGGCGGAGCCACAAACAGCAGACACAGGTCAACGTGACAAACGCAGATGGACGCTCAGCTGGAGACCTGCCAGAAGAACGGCGGTAGGTCGCAGCCTGCCCGGCGTGCCTAATAATGCGGACGTGCTGCTCCCAGTATTTCTGTCGCTGAGGACCATCTGCGGTTGTCCTTGATTGCTTTGCTACACAGGGACTGATGGGGGTCAACAAGGAGGGGATGAGGGAAGGCTTTTGTCTCTCGGTGTGAATAGGAAGAAAAAAGAAGAAACAAAAGACGTATGAAAAGAAGCCTTCTGAAGTTTGAATGTCAGCTTGATGTGACGGCGAATTTGGGCCAGGAAACAGCTGTCGCTAAAGAACAACAACAATGTATTTGTAAGCCGCTCGACAGTGTGATGACTCTGCTATATTCTTGAAATTGAAGTGATAAATTCTCGTCTGTGTGCCAAACCTTTGCCTTTTTCAAGTAGCATCTCTGCAGGTCATTCCAAAGTAGAGCTGTCCGATAATATCGGACTCCCGTTATTATCGGCCGATAAATTCTTTAAAATGTAATATCGGAAATTATCAGTATCGATTTCGAAAAGTAAAATGTATGACTTTTTAAAACGCCGCTGTACGGTGCTGTACACGGACGTAGGTAGAAGTACAGACGCGCCAATAAACTTTAAAGTAAGGCTGGGCGATATTGCCTTTTTTTAATATCGCAATATTTTTAGGCCATATCACGATATGCGATATATATTACGATATTTTGCCTTGGCCTTGAATGAACACTTGATGCATATAATCACAGCAGTATGATGATTCTATGTGTATATATTAAAACATTCTTCTTCATACAGTATTCATTTATGCTACTTTTAAACTTTCATGCAGAGAGGGAAATCACAACTAAGTCAATTGACCAAAAGTGTATTTATTAAAGTTATAAAGCAATGGCACAAACATTCAAGTCATTTCCAAAACATAAAGTGCAAGATTGTCAGAGACATTTTAAGTGTCAAATAAAAATGGGCTGCATAATAGGGAATCAAATAGTATTCGTCCTTCACTATGTGGTATGTTACTAAGAGGTTGGAATTGGGGGTTAAAACACAAAAAAATGATTCCTGGGCGCGGCTATTGCTGATGGTCACCGCCAGGGGCGGTTCTAGGCATGCTTGTATGAGGGGGCAGTCAGAAATGTGAAGGGGGCATCATGTGTACACATCATGCTCCAGCACTTTTTTTTCTGTGCTTATAGTAACGATGCTTTCTTCATTGAAATGGGTCTTTAGCTATGTGTCCAACCCCAACCTGGAGTAGTGCATTGCACTTTGTCAGGCCTCTACCTTCAGACCTGTCCAACTTGGGTGTCCCACATGAAGACTAAGCTCCTGCTGGTATAGCTCTTACGGTCACTGAGGCACGCAAACCCCCTGACCACAATAAGGTGGCAATCCCTCAGGAGGGAAACATTAACAGCACTGCCATATTTCCGACAGGGGAAACAGAAGCAGGCGTCTCGCACCACAGAATACTTTAGCCATAGTCGTGTGCGGTACCAGGCAGGATTGAATGATTTTAATGTTGTACCAAATGCACGCTTTGGGTAGCCACCCAGTATTGGCTGAGATGGTGCGTTGCCATTTAAGTCACTGGGTAGCTGAGCAGGCTGCTTTGGGGGAGAGCTTGTTGGGGGGACGGAGGGAGCTGGTGCAGGAGAAACAGTGCTTGCTGGTGCTAAAGGTGCAGTATTGCTAGCTGCTGTCCCTGATGTACTAGCAGTAGCATCATTGCTACTACTACTACATGCAGGAGCAGGACTAGACTTTTTAAATGCTCTGAAAAATGGATGCATTACAGAGCATTAACTTTCTCTATGTGAGCTGCTGGAAGCTGGAGCAGAAAATAAGTAAGCTTGGACAACAACAGAAAAAAACCGCTGTGATTACATAAAGAAAAACAACAACAGTACAGGATTACAGCCTGGGGCGGGGCTTTACGTAGGGGTCTGTCAGACACAGGTCACTTGTCTTCAGTTTGTCACATGCAGTGGACATGGGCACTCATCTGGGCACAAAATTCATTCACTCCAATCTATGTGAGTTGCCCACTTGCTTGTAAATTGATGAAAACGGCAGTGATTTGTTTTTAGGTGTCTTGGTCATATCAAATGAAACTTATAATTTGTTTATTACACAATGTAGATTGAAACATTAAAGGTTTACTATGTAGAATTACAAGAAAAACAACAGAAAAAGAATTCCATTAGTCGATTGCCAGACCGTTGCTAAGCAAAACGGGCCGTTGCTAGGGACTACGCTCTGAACAGAGGACAGCAGAGGAGGACCTCTAAGCAGGATATATACCTTATGTTTCATTTTTACCGTCATTAACAGCATCATAAATGACTTGTAGCCTGTTACAGGGACAGTGGAGGCTCTCTGCCTTCCAAACCACTGCTGCTCAGAGCCTCCGCTGTCTCTGCTCTCATCAAGTTGTAAAAAAAAAAAAAAAAAGGAACTCCGTAGCACCGAAAGTCTGCGACGATAAACGTGTTTATGACAGATAAGACTACACAAATACACCCATCCTAACAAGTATATGATAAATGTAGACAACTTTTCCTTTTCTTTTACTTTCATACTGCAACAGTGATTGGCTGTTTACTGAGAGCTGAGGTGTGTGTGCGGGTGTGTGTCTGCTGCGCAGCCTGTGGAATGGTGAATACACGCACAGCGGAGGGAGGGATGAGAGGGAAACCGACACTACTATATCATGTGTGTCCCTTTTTCGGCTGATTTTTCCGCTAGTACAGATAATTTTGTCAACTTGTAATGTAGTAATT
The DNA here is from genome assembly GCF_033978795.1 of Nerophis ophidion. Classification (NCBI taxonomy): domain Eukaryota; kingdom Metazoa; phylum Chordata; class Actinopteri; order Syngnathiformes; family Syngnathidae; genus Nerophis; species Nerophis ophidion. Next base: position 27,946,916 of record NC_084634.1, read on the forward strand.
TTGTGAGTTTATTAAAATTTGCTTTCTCAAATTTTGATTTGAGGGGGCAAGACATTTATTTAAGGGGGCTCTGCCCCCTCTTGCCCCTGCGTAGAGCCGGCCATGGTCACTGCTCACCTCACCTCCCAGAGGGTGAACAAGGGGATGGGTCAAATGCAGAGGACAAATTTTACCACACCTAGTGTGCGTGTGTCAATCATTGGTAATTTAACTTGAACTTAAAAGCTCTGACTCGCTTGAACAGACATCACGATGTGTTCCAATGGAAAAATAACATTTTATATCCATTCGTGTTGTCTCGATACCAATATTTTGGTACCGGTACCAAAATGTATTTCGATACTTTTCAGTACTTTGATGCTTTTCTAAATAAAGGGGACCACAACAAAAATGCGTTATTGGCTTTATTTTTAACAAAAAATTCTTAGGGTACATTAAACATATGTTTCTTCTTGCAAGTTTTTCCTTAAATAAAATAGTGAACATAAAAGACAACGTGTCATTTAGTAGTAAGTAAACAAACAAAGCCTCTTAATTTAGTCTGCTGACATATTGTGTCATTTATCATTCTATTAGTTTGTCAACATTATTAAGGACAAGTGGTAAAAAATCAATTATTAATCTACTGTTAAATATTAATTTACTGTTAATACCTGCTTACTTTCTCTTTTAACATGTTGTATCTACACTTCTGTTAAAATGTAATAATCACTTATTCTTCTCTTGTTTGGATACTTTACATTAGTTTTGGATGTTACAGGATCATACATTGGTCATATTCAAAGTCCTCATGTGTCCAGGGACATATTTCCTGAGATTATGATCATAAATTAAAAAAAAAACGAAAGAAGATTTTATGATGCTAAAACAAATCAATGTAATCATAGTAGTATTGATTAGTTACACTCCGTGGGTGTAGGAGTTTCTTTAAGATTGTAAATAAAATCCCCGGATTGGCAACTAGGAACAGGTGTGCCTTGATTGCTAATCGGGGACAGGTGAAGAAGCCGGCGGTCAGACTGGAGAACAGGTGACAAAAGGAAACAAGGGGAAATGGAAGTGAAAATACGAGCGCTGGAAAGAAGACAATACAAAACACAGGGATATAAAGTCCAAACCCCATGAACAATATTACGTAGGTCAATATATGCTAATATCTGAAAAAAACATCCCCAACTTACCTGTTTTATAAGTTAAAAAAACAGTCCGAATTATTATTTCCGAATAATTTTAATTATTTTTTTTTTATTAATGATTTTGTTGACCTTCTTGTATTTTTTTTACATCTGTAATGCACTTTGAATTGCCATGTATACAAATTGTGCTCTTAAAATAAACCTGCCTTGCCTAACCGAATCCCTTTAATGTACAACATTTATTGTTTTTATTGTTATTAATCCTTACGAGTATTGTTACAATGCCAACTAAAACATTTTTGAAAACGTACCATTTTTTTTAAAAGAAATTTGCGTTCGTGACAGGACGCAGAGAAACATTAGAGACCAATAATCAGCATAGTAATGTTGCATTTTAAAATTATTTGTAATGATTTAATCCGAGACGCATTTATTTTGTCTTTAAAATGTGTGGCTGAATGGCCTATTGAGAACACACTGAGCCGGCGGCTGCTTCTGCTTCGTCCAAAAACTTGCCAAAAGTAAATTTTTGATCATTAATTAATTAATCTCTCATCTGGTAGTAGGCAAATGTGGCCATGGTCTGACAGTCTGGTCGACTTTGACATCCCCGAGATGGTGAAATAGAACCCGATGCTTCCTGCAGGAATGCTTATTAACCCTTCGTGAGGACTGCAATTGAATCTTTACACAGAATTATGTGAATACCCCATCGGTGGGCATCCCAGCGAGAGGGGAAAATGTATCTTTTTTTTTCTGGTTTGTTATTGTTAGTTTGTATGTTTAGCACATTGCAATGCTGCAGATGCTAGTGTCACAATGAAACTGCATCCATCACTCGGCTTCTGAAACTTATTGCTCATCAACTTTGTGTTCGGGCTCAAAAATATAAGGTCCCGGATCGTAATTTTTCCAAAAGTAATTGTAGTTGGCTCTCACAACGTCTGCCTGATTAGCATTGTTGCTGATGGGGAAGGTACCTTTGGTTGCTAACGCGGCGGCACACGCGGCGGCTTCCTCATAATCTCTCAAAATGTCTCAAGAATCCTTGCGAGATTTTTATGATTTTTATCTATTTATTCGCAAACTTTGGAAGTCTTTTGGTGTCATAAATCAGTCATGTATGATAATAGCTTCAATACAGAGGCAACTTGTATTTCCACTCAACTGGTACTTAAAAAGCAGACGCATGTCAGACTCTGGGGGATGTAATCTTCAACTTTCCTCCTAAAGATAGACAGCTTGTTAGCCAACATTTTTGAGGGTTACTTGTTTTGGGGAGGAAATAATAACATTTGACCAGTGTGTAATTGTATTTCTGGACTATGTATGTCAAAAATCCAATAAACAAATGTTCAAAAAAACTGAAAAAACAACAACACACGTTTGTATGTGTTTACTTGTAGGACAATGCCCAGTTACATTAAGAAGATGGCTGCACCAGATTTAGTACCATGCTAATTCCCATCTGTAGTCCTTTTAAGGTGCATTTATTATCCACAATTAAAAACGTACAGTAGGAAGGGGTGACAGGTTGGTTTTACCCTACAGATAATGTGTTGTTGCAGAAGCCCCCCAATCACATGAGATTCAGCCGGGAATATGAATCTCTTCCCTACTGTATGCAAACGAGTGACCGCAAAGCAATGCATGTATATGGCGGTTATAGACGCTGGAAAAGATACAGACTTCCTCTTCATTTATTGCTTGGTTAATTGACTTCTTGAATATTGCACATGACGCAGTAAGCACATGCATAAAATAATCTGAAGATAAATTCAAAAGCCGATGGCTAAATTAGAGCCACTGAATGGATGTTATACTTATATACTTGTATAGAGCTTTTGTACCGTCAAGGTACTCAAAGCGCTTTGACACTATTTCCACATTCACACACACATTTACACACTGATGGCGGGAGCTGCCATGCGAGGCCCTAACCACAAACCATCAGGAGCAAGGGTGAAGTGTCTTGCTCAAGGACACAACGGACGTGACAAGATCGGTGGAAGGTGGGGATCGAACCAGGAACCCTCAGGTTGCTGGCACGGTCACTCTCCCAACTTCGCCACGCCGTCCCCTTACGTACGCTTCATAATTGGATTAGTCGAATAATCGGGAGGATAGTCGATGACAATAATAGTCGTTAATCACAGAGCAGTACAGAACAGTATTTTGTGACTTTACTCAATTTAATTCAATATTGTTTTTAAAATTTTTAGGTTTTAAAGATTTTGGTGAATGGTGTTCTTTGTGTCCCTGCACAACTGACATGATATCCACGTTATCCAGAGTGACGGGCAGATTTTTTGGGTTTGTTTGATCTATATCTTAAACCAAAACTTCGAAAGCTGATTACAAATTAAAGCCAAACAATGCCCGAATTGGGCTCATTACAATGTTTATTATACTGCAAAGCCACTCCTGGATTAGTCTCAAATATCCTCAGATGCAATTAGAGAATGAGACAGGCCTTCTCGTTTCTCATTTATGTTGCACATGACATCAAGTGAGTGAATATTGAAGAAGTGTGTCGTTGAAATCCTATCATCGCCCCATGACTGTTAATGGAGACGCTCTGGGTTTCAGCATACAATGTCTCAGAGGTGCCTGGACTCATTTATTTTGCTTTTAGTTCCTCATGATTCTGAGTTGCATTGCTTTGCATAAAAGGGCAGATGGGAAATTTGCAGGAAAATGGAAAAAAAAAAAAGTCAGCGATCTTCAACTCCCATGTTACGTTTTCTACACCTTTTTAATAGCTATTTAGCCACTATGTCATCCTCTTCCTGTTGCACCTTCTTTGGTTGGCAACCTACTTCCTACACTATCGGAGCCTTGTGTCACTCTGACCTTTCTTTGTCCATGAAAATATATTCTCAGGTAGTCCGCAGGCACCAACCAAGCCATGGCAACAACAAGAATCTTCTGTCAAACTTCCCAAAAAAACCCCCAAAAAAACACAAAGGCTTGAGATGTGTGCAAAGACTTAAAGCAAAGTGAGCCACAGAAATTTATAAGATTTACTTCTGCCATCTCTTCCCCAAGTTCCATCAACATTTTTTGGCCGACGTAAATAGATTTTGTGTATTCCTCAGATCTCCAAGGGGTGTTTTTATATTAACAGAGAGGAAGACGTAAAACTAAAGCACAGTGAACCCTCAAAAGTCCAATTCTCATGATGTTAGTATTTGACCAATAAAATAACACAATGTGTCTCCATCTCAACTAAGGCAGATGGTCAACCCACGCTTAGTCTTGGTCTCGTTCCTTTCTTAGTGGGAGTTTTTCCCTTGCCTTAAGTCACCAACAATAGTGGAAATAAAGTTAAAGTTAAAGTACCAATGATTGTCACAAACACACTAGGTGTGGCAAAATTTGTCCTCTGCATTTGACCCATTCCCTTGTTCACTCCCTGTGAGGTGAGGGGAGCAGGGGGCAGCCGCGGTGCCACGCCCGGGAATCCTTTGTGGTGATTTAACCCCCAATTCCAACCCTTGATGCTGAGTGCCAAGCAGGGAGGTATTGGGTCCCATTTTTATAGTGTTTGGTATGACTCGGCCGGGGTTTAAACTCCCAACCTATTGATCTCAGGGCGGACACTCTAACCACTAGGCCACTAATAATTTGTTTTTTAGGTCCAAGACCATGTTTTGTCTTAGCTAGGGATAGGTACGGAATTCGGTACTTTTATAAACAGCGACCTAATTCCATCGGTACTGACGAATATTGATTCAAGTAGATTCAAGCAGTGCCATATTTGAATACCTTTGTAGCACACGATGTCCCGTCCGGTTGCAGAATAGACACCGGCTCACGTAAACAATCACTGAAGCAGCAGTCAGAGATGTTACAGCTAAGCACAATACATACAGTATTAACACTTGGTAGGGCACAAAAAAAACACATTCTGCTTCCTGAAACAAGCTACTTCTAAGTTAGACAACATACCATAGATAGCCTATACAGCACTGTCATTTGATGTTTTGGAAGTACAACCGGTACTGTATCGGTTCAAATGTCAACGGTACCCATCCCCAGTCTTGGCACATACGTAAAATGCCTTGAGACAACTTTTGTTGTTATTTGGAAGTAGGAATGCACCGAAATAAAAATTATTAAAGTAGTATTAAGTAACAATTCAACCGTCATAAAATATTTTCATAACTTTTGGGATGATACATGGACTTACAACTGATTGAATGACACCTCCTTCATGGCCTGAGGGGGTCTGTATCTCTTTCACTGGCACTTCGCGAGACTGAGGAGGGTGACAGGGTCCCTGCCACACAAAAAACTACAGATGTGCTGACTTGTTTTACGGCATACCTCATTCCCCCTTTCCCCATTCTTTGCAAAGACGGAAGTCACTGCTAACGCCTACGTGCCAAAGAAAACGAAAAGATTATGGCAGAAGCTACAAAACAACCAAAGAAACAAAAGATTATTTCTGAGGAGACAAAAAATTAAAAAGAAAGACTACCCGGATAAAAAGACACTCACTCGCTGGCTTAAGGTCAAATATGAGGAGGGATTTTTTGACTGATACTACCTTGGCTCTGTTCCTGCTGGACTAGTAAGTACCTTTCTATGCTCAAATCAAAATGATAATGGTAATGTTAGCTCTCGGAAATTTGCCTAGTAGCAATCAATAGCCACCATCTTGTTAGTTCGCAGCTCCACACTGACACGACAGCCACGCAACAAGCTCATAAGTTGGGAAAACAATGGGATGACTGCAAAATGCAAATGTAAAGTGTGGTCTTCCTTCTGGTGAAACACTACCGCTTTGGTCCACTTACGCAGCCAAAATCAACCAAAACTGAACGTTCTCGGGGAGTTTTAAAGAAACGTGCCGTTTCGGGGGTGAACATTTCTGCGCATCATTAATTGGCAATTAAAAAATAATTAGCAACGAAGAATATATGGTTTGTGCAGCCCTTTGAGACACTTGTGATTTAGGGCTATATAAATAAACATTGATTGATTGATTGATATATATATTCGATTTTTCTGCACATTGTAAATTTCTGTGCATCATTAATTGGCAATTAAAAAATAATTATCAACGAAGAATATATATATATATATATGTATATATATATATGTATTATATATACATATATATACACATATACATATATAGAATATATATATATATTTAGATTAGATTAGATTAGATAGTACTTTATTTATTCCGTCAGGAGAGTTCCTTGAGGAAAATTAAAATTTTTAGCACAATCCCATTCAAGTTTAGACAAACATTAATTACAGGGAGACAGAACAGGATCGCTGACGGTCTGCCGGCTTCCAGCGCCCCTTACAAAAAAGATGAGATAAAGGTAAACAAAGAGGGGGGATGGGAAAAAAAATAGAAGATTAAAATAAAATAAAAAAATCGGTCTTAGCCTGGGCCCTGGAGACGAGGTGCAGACTGAGGCCAAGGGGGAAAAAAAAAGAAAAAAACAACAACTCATAGCCATGGTACACATCCCTCTTCCATGTGTGTAAGAGGGAAACATCAAAGAACACAGAGGACATTAAAGACAATAAAGCAGCAGATACAACCAGACACTTCTACATACAGCTATGAATAAAAAGTAAAAGAAACATATCCACTGTGGTGGCCTCTGTGGTGTTCCACGCCATCGTCCGCTGGGGTGGAGGGAGCATGGCCAGAGACAGGAGCAGACCCAACAAAGCAACCAAGACAGCCGACTCCACTCTCGGCCAATGTCCAGTCCGCATGGATGAGCGAGGATACGTCCGAGGTGACTGAGGTGTCCGACACCTGCTCACCCAGCCAAGACACCGCGAAGCCTCTCCGTCCCAGCGCTCAGTGCTAGCTCCGCAGCCCTGTCCCCTCATCCGCACCTCCTCCAGTCCCTCCAAACTCTGCAGTCCTGTCCCCTCATCCGCACCTCCTCCAGTCCCTCCAAACTCTGCAGTCCTGTCCCCTCATCCGCACCTCCTCCAGTCCCTCCAAACTCTGCAGTCCTGTCCCCCTCATCCGCACCTCCTCCAGTCCCTCCAAACTCTGCAGCCCTGTCCCCTCATCCGCATCTCCTCCAGTCCCTCCAAACTCTGCAGTCCTGTCCCCTCATCCGCATCTCCTCCAGTCCCTCCAAACCGACTCCGGTGTGGCAGACACCCAGCAGCTTGACTCCATGGCCAAAAGGCTCCCAGGAGGCAGATCCAGAAGTCCACAGAAAAAGTACCACAGAGGTCACGAAAGTGGCACCCCTTGTCACACAGTTCCAAAGGGTCCCGGACCAAAAGGCAAAAAAATATAATAAGACATGAAAACAAGAGGGAAACACAAAAGGATGACACAAGAGCACAGAGCTCCTGCCAACCATATAGAATATATATATATATATATATATATATATATATATATATATATATATATTATATATGTACATGCATATATATATATGTATATATACACATACATACATATATACATACATACATACATATACATAATATAGATATATATATATATTTTTTCTCCGTGTAGATGGGCTTATATTGCCCATCCGGAATACTTTGCATCACTTCTAACCTGCAAATCGGAAGACTCTCTGTACTGTGAGTGTGTTGGCGGCAGCGCCCTGCTCTAGTCTTCGCCGAGACAAAGATTGTTAAGGACTGATAAGAGGGGTCACTCTGTTCAGTTACAGTGCCGGCGGAGAGCAAAACAAAAAACGCAGGCTTTTGCGGTTATTTACTGAACTATTTAAAACCTTGATGTGAATTAGATTTCGATTAATCGTGCAGCCCTGTTGGTCGGGGCATGCAGACCTTAAGCCCCAAGCTAATTTCAATATGATTTGCGCATTAAAAAAGGGACGTAACCTGGGCGCAGACATCTGAGATCATTTCCAGGTTGGTTGTGATGTAACACAGAAATGTACTTGTATTTGTGTGCGCACACACTTTAATACATTTGAATTTTTTCTTGCATAGACGTAAAATTTCTGTTGGAAATCCACACAACTTTTGATACATAAAGCCCCAGAAACGTTACAATTCCACCAAGTGAGTTGCGGTGGCTCTTACAGGCTTCTGATTGGACACTACGCACTTAACAGCCAATGACTATGTGGACAGATTGTTTAAAAACGCCACTTGTGTAGATGGAGATTGTTTTAACACCGGGAGTGGCATTTCTGAAAATACCCAGGTTGTTGTGGATATAGCCTCAGTTACATTGTCTGCAATTAACTTTGATTAGTCTTCTATTGGGTGCACGTCAGCAGTAACAGGGAGCTAGTTAAGGCTCCAGTAACACCTGCGGTACAATGTGGACATGTTATGTCACACTCTATTTCGCTCGGAGAACAGTAGCCTCTGACTGGTCAATTATCACTTCTCTTTACAGTACATCAGCTGTCACTGGGGGGCCGACTGGTGTTTGATTGCCTTAAGCAGGAGGACATGATGAACATGCAGAAACGTCAGGAAGACCAACTTGGCGCAAAACGTGGAGGCTTTCTGTGCACCACAGTACCTCCAGCATGCTCCCTGTCATGCCTCTTTAACCATACCAATTAGACTAACAAGACATGGCGTGGAAAAAACCCTCTACACATCGATAAATCGGGGCCTGTGCTAATTGCAATTAAAGTCCTGAGTAAACCAAGCACGGAAATAAAGAGAGCCGAAGCGATTTGCTTTTAACTTTTAATGGTGATTGTGTTTATGTCAAAGTCATATTAGAGGAACCTCAATCCGCTCGAGGCTTTATTCTCATTAGGCATGTGTTATTGGTGTGCAGAGCGTTTAGAGACAAGGCTATAAAACAGAAGCTTCCTTCGGACCTAATTGAAGATTGTGTCTTTTAGAGTCTCTTTTAGAATATTTTCAGTAGGGATAGGCATTAGACAACCTTATCCTGACCGAACGGAGGACGAGAAACAGTCAATCGATGAATGAATTGCTTTAATTTTAAACCTTGTCTGAGAGCAAGGAAGAATGTTGCATTTCACTCTTGTTTTAGTGCCAGTGGTTGCAAACACGAGGCTGTATCAACAGCACTCTATTTTGTCACAAATACTTTAATATGACTCATTGTATTAATAAACCAATCCATCCAACTTCTTCTGTGACATTTAATTCATGATTAGTATGCCCTTCCACACAAGCATGTCAGACCAAAACGAGAAACACAATACTGACAGCTGATTTATGAAAATAATGAGCTGCTGCCCGCAGAGCAACAAAGTTACTTGGCATAAGCTCTATTTTCCTGCATGGACTGGAAAACAACACATTTGTAAAGGGAAAGAGGCAACAGATGATCAGTGTTTCTTCTCACCCCCAAAGGACACAGAATAAGAACAATGCACCCACTGGCAGCTAAATAAAGACTTGCAGCCTTGTCTTGTAAAAAAAAGCACTAAAGTAGCAGAATGCTAACACTAAACATTTCAGTTATCTCACAATGGCCACTGCAGCATTGTTCTTGGAGCCAAATCTGGACCAGTCACAGTAGTTATCGAATATTTCACTTTTTTTTTTTTTAAACTAAGTATAGCAGAAAATGCAAATAAAAAGCCAGAATGAGAAGAATACACTAGCGCCTATAAATCAAAAGTAAATTATGGATTTGGCACAGACTGAATCCCGCCGGTCCTATAGGGAACTGATACACGTATACCGGTACACTAGGGTTGTACAGTATACTGGTATTAGTATAGTACCGCAATACTAATGAACCATGTACGGTACTATACCGCCTCAAAAAATTACAATAAGAAACATGTTTAATTTACCCTAAGATTTTTTGTTAAAATAAAGCCAATAATGCCATTTTTGTGGTACCCTTTATTTAAAAAAGTACCGAAAAGTATCGAAATAAATTTGGTACTGGTACCAAAATATTGGTATCGGGACAACACTAATATACAAACACATATTTTTTTATATATACATAAATACACAACCATGATATATATATATATATATATATCTCAATTTGAATATACAGAGAATAGTGATCGATACCGTGGTAGAGCGCAATATATGTATGTGTGGGAAAAATCACAAGACTACTTCATCTCTACAGAACTGTTTCATGAGGGGTTCCCTCAATCGTCAGGATTTTAAAATCTGACGATTGAGGGAACTCCTCATGAAACAGTTCTGTGGAGATGAAGTTGTCTTGTGATTTTTCCCTCACACACACACACACACACACACACACACACACACACACACACACACACACACACACACACACACACACACACACACACACACACACACACACACACACACACACACACACACACACAAACTTTATATATATACATATAGTTATATATATATATACACATACATATATATATACATACATATATACATAGATATATATACATACATATATACATATATATGCATACATATATATACATACATATATATATATATATATACATACATATATATATATATATATATACATACATACATATATATACATATACATACATATATACATATATATACGTACATATATACATATATATACGTACATATATACATATATATATATATATACATATATGTACATACATATATATGCATACATATATACATATATACATACATATATACATATATATTTTACATATATACATATATATACATATATATACATACATATATACACATACATATATACATATATATATACATACATATATACATATATATAGACATACACATACATACATATATACATATATACATACATACATATATACACATACATATATATACATACATATATACATATATATACACATACACATACATACATATATATACAAATATACATATATATACATATATATACATACACATATACATATATATACATACATATATACACATACATACATACATACATATATACATACATATATATATACATATATACATTAGGGCTGGGCAACGATTACAAATTTTAATCGAAGTTAATCGCACTTTTCCCTGATTAATCGCGATTAACTGCATTGTATACGCAAAGCCCAATAATGAATTCAAAAGTAGTGTGTAGTGCACCTTTATTGGAATATTCTCCCACATGAACAAAAGCGCCAAAACATTTGTTGTGCAAACACAATTTAAATCAGTCCTTGTTAAACAGTAGCAGTAAAATAGCATATTTTATGAAAATCAACTCAAAAAATGTAAATACAAACATTTAAGCTTATTGCCACTGCCAGGGTATTTAAGTTATCCTGTTTGTTATGGAAAATAAATATAATCTACATACAAATCTCTGAGCCACAATCATAACATCTGAACAGGCAATTTCTGAGGTAACAGCAGAAACAATTTTTTTTATCAGGGATCTTATGTTTAAAAAACCTATATTATAGGTAGTGGGCTGTTTGAGGGAATTTTTGATCAAATTATCCGTAGTAGCAATATTAATAATGTGTTTATTCTGCGTAGTGCACTTAGAATAATTATGACCATATCTAGGAATTGATATGATGGGAATTTTCCGATTGTTTGCTTGGTGCTTTAATAAACTGAACGCATCATATACATGGTACTATATTGTGATGTTATTAGCCAGGGGAAAAAAGAACTACCCTACCCAGCATGCAACAGGAGTGACGAGCATGCGCGGTAGCCCGGTATAGGTTGTGTTGCTATGACGGCATCTTGTATGTTGTGATATGCACGCTCTGAAAGCAAACGTTAGGAACTCAGCCAACTCTCCTCGTCTGCATTATTCATAAATAGACAGACAACACATATACTCCGCTGCTTCACAGGCCGCTGGATGTAGCCGGCGAAGTATTCCCATGCTAGCTAGCCGGTCTAGCAAGCACACGTCATTCAGTCCAAACGGCCCGATCTAGCCACATTCAGAATTTCTGGCGGTTGTAAGTGATCCCGGAGTGACCACGCTGTAAGCCAGCCATGAAATTTGCAGAACTGTCCAGTATTTTTGCCAAATGTTCCATCTTTACCAAGAGCCCTTCGACGCCGAAGTACATCCGGGAGACGCCATCTTGTTAAGAAAAGGCGTTAACAAAATAAAAGCATGTAAACAACATACGCAAATGTGCGATAAAATAATTGTCGGCGTTAATAGATTGATGAGTTAACGCGTAATTAACGCATTAATTTGCCCACCCCTAATATACATACATATATACATATATATACATACATATATACAAATATATATAAACATACATATATACAAATATATATACATGCATACAGTATATACATACATATATATACACCTATATATACACATATATATATATGCATACATATATACCTTTATATATACATACATACACACATATATACATATATAAACATACATATATACATATATTTATACATACATACAGTATATACATACATATATATATATATACACCTATATATATACATATATATACATGCATACATATATACCTTTATATATACATAAATACATACATATATACATACGCATATATATACATATATACATACCTATATATGTATATATATATACATACATATATATACATACACATATATATACATACATATATATGAATACACATATACATATATATACATACATAAATACATACATATATATAAATACACATACACATATACATACATATATATACATACATACATACATATATATAAACATATATATATATATATATATAGATATATATATATATATATATATACATACACATATATATATATATATATACATATATATATATATATATATACATACATATATATATACATACATATATATATATACATACATATATATATATACATATATACATACATATATATATATATATATATACATAGATACATACATACATACATACATATATATATATACGCACACACATACATATACACACAAACAATTATACTTACATATATACACACACAATATATATATATATATATACATTTATATAAATATATCCCATGTATATATTAGGGCTGTCAAGTGATTAATTTTGTAATCAGATAAATCATACTTTTGAACTGTGATTAAACATGATTAATAAATCAGAGTTTATTATTTGCTTGCATAGACACAATTTGATTAATAAAATACCCCAATATTTGGACACAAAAGCAATTTGGTAGTCAGAATGTCCTCCAGGAATGTTTTTTAAATGTTTTACTGAACTGAGTCATTGATTTGCTCAAAACGTGGTGCACATTTTGAAAGTCTCTGCAATAATATAGTAAACTAGTAGGTGCAGATGTTCAGTATATTAATAGATATTTTAATAAAGACATCAATAAACAACTTTTCATAGTGCACCCTATACATCTGCATATACTCTTCCTTAGTTGGAATAGTTGTTTAAACAAATGTACGCAATTTTTCATTTTTTTGGTGACGTTGGACCGGATGTGACGTGTCGCGCTGTTATTGTGAAGCCTGAAGTGTGTGAAAGAAAGTGCCTTGACGAGAAGCCAGTGTATTGACAAGAGACGTGACGGTTGTCAATAACGTGTCTCTCGATTCTTTCGTTATGGTCTGTCTTTTCTGCTGGGATTCATCTAATTACAAACCCTTTGTTACACAAACAAGCCCATTTACTTTTTCAGATGAGAACTCCGATCTACTTGTTGTACAAACTACCTCTAGTCTGTACGTTTGTTGGGGACATGAATGACATCTTGCAGCACTTGTTTTTCACAGATGTTAACTGTCCAACGTGCATTGGTTGTCCATTTCTAAAAGGCATTGTTTAATGGATATTTGGTAAACTCAGATAAACTCAGCCAGCATAGTTTGTTGACCTCAGTTTGCTGTCCATGTAGCATTCATGCCAGTGATGCCTTCCTCACGCTCATGTTTTGCTTTAAGATGCTATTCTAATAGGCTAGGGCATGAAACAACTGAAGCAGGAGGTGATTACAAGATGGCGGCGCCCGGACGGGCTGCGCACTCGAGGAGCTCCTGCTAAAGATGGAACATTTGGCAGAAATACCGGACAATTCCACAAACTTAATGGCTGGCTCACATCGTGGTCACTCCGTGATCACGTACGACCGCCAGACACTTCTGGATGTGGACACATCGGGCCGTTTTGGACCGATAGACACTTGCGTGCTAGACTTGCTAACTAGCACGGGAATACATCGGCGGCTACATCCAGCGGCCTGTGAAGCAGGGGAGTCTAGTAGCAGCGGGGGCCGTCTACGGAGCAGACGCCAGCGGTGTGATCGGAAACGCGGATGCCGAGCGGGGCTAAAAACAAAGCAGAAGGCTAATCCCCACAGAACACCACTTTCCTCCATCCCGAAGATGGATTTAGATGGAAAATGCGAGACTACTGGTCTGGGTAAGGAGTCTGTTAAATTAGAACACGTTTTTTCTGCTTTGAGTGTTTCAGAGTTGGACATGTGTTTTACAGAGGTGGCTAACTATGATGCGTGCAGTTTATCAAAGCAACAAACAAACAATCGGAAAATCCCCGTTACTGAGGTGGCTAACCATGATGCGTGCAGTTTATCAAAGCAACAATCAAACAATCGGAAAATTCCTGTCGTATCAATTCCTAGATATGGTCGTAACTATACTAAATGCACTGGGCATAATAAACACAACATTATTAATATTGCTACTACGGATAATTTGATCAAAAACTCCCTAAAACAGCCCACTACCTATAATATAGGTTTTTTAAACATAAGATCATTGTCTCCTAAAACGTTGTTAGTTAATGATATTATCAGAGACAACAATCTTAACGTCATCGGTCTCAGCGAAACCTGGCTTAAACCAAACGACTTTTTTGCGCTAAATGAGGCATGTCCTCCTAACTTTACACATGCGCATATTGCCCGTCCGCTCAAAAGGGGTGGGGGGGTTGCACTAATATACAACGAAAACTTTAACCTTAGTCCTAACATAAATAATAAATATAAATCGTTTGAGGTGCTTACTATGAGGTCTGTCACACCGCTGCCTCTACACCTGGCTGTTATCTACCGCCCCCCAGGGCCCTATTCGGACTTTATTAATGAATTCTCAGAGTTCGTTGCTGATCTAGTGACACACGCCGATAATATAATCATAATGGGGGACTTTAATATCCATATGAATACCCCATCGGACCCACCGTGCGTAGCGCTCCAGACTGTAATTGATAGCTGTGGTCTCACACAAATAATAAATGAACCCACGCATCGCAACGGTAATACGATAGACCTAGTGCTTGTCAGGGGCATCAACGTTTCCAAAGTTACGATACTCCCGTATACTAAAGTATTGTCTGATCATTACCTTATGAAATTCGAGGTTCAGACGCATGTTCGTCAAACTAATAATAATAATAACTGCTATAGCAGCCGCAAGATTAATACAGCCACAACGACAACTCTTGCTGACCTACTGCCCTCGGTAATGGCACCATTCCCAAAGTATGTGGGCTCTATTGATAACCTCACTAACAACTTTAACGACGCCCTGCGCGAAACCATTGATAACATAGCACCGCTAAAGTTAAAAAAGGCTCCAAAAAAGCGCACCCCGTGGTTTACAGAAGACACTAGAGCTCAGAAATTATTATGTAGAAAGCTGGAACGCAAATGGCGCACGACTAAACTTGAGGTGCACCATCAAGCATGGAGTGATGGTTTAATAACTTATAAACGCATGCTTACCTTAGCTAAAGCCAAATATTACTCAAATCTCATCCACCGTAATAAAAACGATCCTAAATTTTTGTTTAGTACGGTAGCATCGCTAACCCAACAAGGGACTCCTTCCAGTAGCTCAACCCACTCAGCTGATGACTTTATGCAATTCTTTAGTAAGAAAATTGAAGTCATTAGAAAGGAGATTAAAGACAATGCGTCCCAGCTACAACGGGGTTCTATTAACACTGACACGATTGTATATACGGCGGATACTGCCCTCCAAAATACTTTCTCTCGTTTTGAGGAAATAACATTAGAGGAATTGTTACAACGTGTAAATGGAATAAAACAGACAACATGTTTACTTGACCCTCTTCCTGGGAAACTGATCAAGGAGCTCTTTGTATTATTAGGTCCATCAGTGCTAAATATTATAAACTTATCACTCTCCTCGGGCACTGTTCCCCTAGCATTCAAAAAAGCGGTTATTCATCCTCTTCTTAAAAGACCTAACCTCGATCCTGACCTCATGGTAAACTACCGACCGGTGTCTCACCTTCCCTTTATTTCAAAAATCCTTGAAAAAATTGTTGCGGAGCAGTTAAATGAACACTTAGCGTCTAACAATCTATGTGAAACCTTTCAATCCGGTTTCAGGGCAAATCACTCCACGGAGACAGCCCTCGCAAAAATGACTAATGATCTATTGCTAACGATGGATTCTGATGCGTCATCTATGTTGCTGCTCCTCGATCTTAGCGCTGCTTTCGATACCGTCGATCATAATATTTTATTAGAACGTATCAAAACACGAATTGGTATGTCAGACTTAGCCCTGTCTTGGTTTAACTCTTATCTTACTGATAGGATGCAGTGTGTCTCCCATAACAATGTGACCTCGGACTACGTTAAGGTAACGTGTGGAGTTCCCCAGGGTTCGGTCCTTGGCCCTGCACTCTTCAGCATCTACATGCTGCCGCTAGGTGACATCATACGCAAATACGGTATTAGCTTTCACTGTTATGCTGATGACACCCAACTCTACATGCCCCTAAAGCTGACCAACACGCCGGATTGTAGTCAGCTGGAGGCGTGTCTTAATGAAATTAAACAATGGATGTCCGCTAACTTTTTGCAACTCAACGCCAAAAAAACGGAAATGCTGATTATCGGTCCTGCTAGACACCGAACTCTATTTAATAATACAACTCTAACATTTGACAACCAAACAATTAAACAAGGCGACACGGTAAAGAATCTGGGTGTTATCTTCGACCCAACTCTCTCCTTTGAGGCACACATTAAAAGCGTTACTAAAACGGCCTTCTTTCATCTCCGTAATATCGCTAAAATTCGCTCCATTCTGTCCACTAAAGACGCTGAGATCATTATCCATGCGTTTGTTACGTCTCGCCTCGACTACTGTAACGTATTATTTTCGGGTCTCCCCATGTCTAGCATTAAAAGATTACAGTTGGTACAAAATGCGGCTGCTAGACTTTTGACAAGAACAAGAAAGTTTGATCACATTACGCCTGTACTGGCTCACCTGCACTGGCTTCCTGTGCACTTAAGATGTGACTTTAAGGTTTTACTACTTACGTATAAAATACTACACGGTCTAGCTCCATCTTATCTTGCCGATTGTATTGTACCATATGTCCCGGCAAGAAATCTGCGTTCAAAGGACTCCGGCTTATTAGTGATTCCCAAAGCCCAAAAAAAGTCTGCGGGCTATAGAGCATTTTCCGTTCGGGCTCCAGTACTCTGGAATGCCCTCCCGGTAACAGTTCGCGATGCCACCTCAGTAGAAGCATTTAAGTCTCACCTTAAAACTCATTTGTATACTCTAGCCTTTAAATAGACTCCCTTTTTAGACCAGTTGATCTGCCGTTTCTTTTCTTTTTCTTCTATGTCCCACTCTCCCGTGTGGAGGGGGTCCGGTCCGATCCGGTGGCCATGTACTGCTCGCCTGTGTATCGGCTGGGGACATCTCTGCGCTGCTGGTCCGCCTACGCTTGGGATGGTTTCCTGCTGGCTCCGCTGTGAACGGGACTCTCGCTGCTGTGTCTTGGATCCTCTTTGGACTGGACTCTCGCGACTGTGTTGTATCCATTGTGGATTGAACTTTCACAGTATCATGTTAGATCCGCTCGACATCCATTGCTTTCCTCCTCTCTAAGGTTCTCATAGTCATCATTGTCACCGACGTCCCACTGGGTCATTATTGTCACCAATGTCCCACTGGGTGTGAGTTTTCCTACCGAGGATGTCGTGGTGGTTTGTGCAGCCCTTTGAGACACTAGTGATTTAGGGCTATATAAGTAAACATTGATTGATTGATTGATTGATTGAAGTGTGTTCAAAGTCGATGAAAACAATTGTTTTTTGAAAATTTCCTGAAAAATGTCATTTAACTAACTGTTTCAATTATGTTGCTAACAAACAAACAAACAAACAAACAAACCCTGCTGAAAACATAACCTCTTTGGCGGAGGTAAGAAAGTCTGCCATCTGCACAGCAATACTTTTGTATCAAGTGTTTCCATGGCGTGCAAAGCCAGCCGGTCATGTCACTCCGTACGGACGTAATGATAAAAAAAAAGTTAAACGAGGGAAATATAAGGAAAGTGAAAAACTTATTGATAAATCCTAAATCCGCTCATCTCTTTTTCCACCGCTTGTTTTTCCTCGATGTCACAGGGGGGCTGGGGCCTCTCCAGCCACACTCGGGCGGAAGGCAGCGTACACACTGGACAAGTTTCCGCCTCATATACTATCCTCCCAAAAATATATTTGAAGCCATATAAACATGTCCACTGTGGAGCCCACTGCTTGTAAAAAAGTAAACGTTGAAGGACACTAAAGTGAACATTGTTGTTTTACACTGAATCACTTCAAAGACACGCAACTGTAAGTTTTTTAGTTTTTTTTTATAATTGCTTAAAACTGTGGATGTTCCTGCACAATTATTTGCACTTAAAAAAATATGTTTGTAGTAATAAATATGATTACAACATTTGACCATTATGTTTGTGATCAATTACAGTAAGCGTATTTATTCTTACTATTCCTGCCACTTCATTTTACACACTAACATTTTGAAGTCTTTTTTTTGGACATATACAGTACCACATTAATAATCGTAATGTGGCCTTAATACTTTGATAATATCGTACCGTGAGATTTGTTACCGTTACATCCTGAATATATTGTGTATGTATATATACATACATACACATACAAATTATATATACACAATATGCAGGATTTCCCACACATTCATTTATTTTTGGCGGCCCGCCATGAAAGAATTACGGCCGCCACAAATAAAAAAAAAATAAAAAAATAACAAATACAAATCTATTTTTTATTTATTTATTTATTTATCCGGCTTTTGACTCGCTCGACCGCTCATAAAAGCAATGGGACTATGTCTGTGAATGGAGCTTGTAGTTACATATTATATAAATATGTAAATATTATATAAATATTTATATAAATATGTACATAAAGTGTTGTAATTATATTCCAACTCCGCATTCTTCTTGGTCATAGCCGCCGCCGCCGCTGCCGCACGTGAATAATGAGGACCATTAAAAAAAAGAAGAAGTTCAAATTAAATATGACATGATCCTCAGAATACAGCACGACAGCCGTCCTCTTATAGGACAGGTGGAAGTGATTAACTATACACGGAAGAAGTGTGACCAGAGCAGCGAGTGCATTACCAGCAACAGTCCGTTGGCTGTGCAAATGTCTCCCACTCAAACTAACCAGTAGACATATTTTATGGGCCAAAGAAAAAAAATCACTTAGGCATCTTCAGAATGGATCTGACTATCATTTAAAAAGGTTTCCCTTTACGGGACCTGTTTTTGTGTCCCCATACCGTCAGAGGTCCCCTAAAGGTGACTGTGTTACCTGAGTGATGTCCCCATTAAGTAAGCATTGCCAGAACACACACCCACACACCCACTTTTCAAAGTGTGCATTTTCCAGGGTGGAATAAATATTCATGTTTACAATGTTTCTTATGGGAAACTTTACGATTCACAAATCATGTGCAAGAACCATTTAAGTTTGTAAATCGAGGTTCTAAAGAATCTCGATCTCGATCATCTGAAGATCAATCTTCAGATGTACATTTTTACTCAGGTCAAAATAAGTGACTCATGTGACTGCACAGAAACTCACTATATATTTCACAAACTATTTTGTGACAAAACCCTTAATTTTTTAAACACCATCATTAATCTTGGTCCGACAAATGGCCACATTTAAAAACAGGCTCCTGTGCGCATACAAAAGTTCATGACAAACTTGAAATATGCATGTTGGTTGCACCCTAATGTACATTACATGCACAAATGTTGCATCGGGAGAAAAAAATGTGATAACTATGGGCTCATTGGTATCATGTTTGAGGTCATAATCCCCCTTTGGAATTACTAACAGTGTGGCTATTTTAATATACCATAGCACAGGTATTATTAGCGTGCAAGATACAAGTCAAACAAAGCAATTATCTTTAATTGAGGTAGAGACCAAATCATTAAATGAGTCATCCGTGTGTGTGTCCCATAATTGGCTTGGCATTTGGGAATTAAAACACCTGAACATACAGCTGTGACTATAACCAAGTAGTCTTGATCAATTTCTTTGAAAATATACAGTGCAAGGAAAGAGGATTCTTTATTAAATTGTAAATTATATTTACTTGTTCATTCTTACAATATGAACTCAAATGCGTGGGTGTCAACAACCAACATGTATTCATAATAATGTATATAATAATCAAGTGTAAATTGAATGATTAGGGCAGTGTTAGAGATATGTTCTGTGACAATAAATGTTTATAAATTATATATTTTTTCTCTCATGGCAAAGACGGTCGCACTCCTTCCTTTTTCCGTGTCTGCCCTCTTGCCTGTTTTGTTTAACTTTCTTGTTGCCTCTTTTCGCACTGCTCTCCTAAACCTAAACAATGGAATTGATCAACTTGTCTCTCAACAAAATTGACAAGATCTCGGGCTCAGGGGAACCTGTCTGTCCTGTCAGAATGGTTGTTACTGGACACACAACGGACTCCTGGGAGAAGAGGAGTGCTGCGTGCCTGGCGACCCTTTCAGTTGAGGACGTTGACAATATCTACCTATTAGGAATCAAGAATGATTGGAATAAGCTTCGCCCAGGCGCATCGACAAATTGAAAGATGGTGGCAGCCGTTTAAGGTGCCCTAAAGCTGCCACGAATGATTGGAGGATGCGGGCAGAACTGTGGACACTGACTTTTGTGATTTTGGATAAGATCGTACAGTCCAACCTGCAGAATGAATATGAGGAGCAGAAATAAACAATTAGAGTAAAAAGTTGTATTTGTTTTTACTTGCTCAAACACAACCATTCTAATCTTGATTGTTTTCCCTGGATGCTACGTGCCGAGGTCCTTGCTTTTAAAATTACCCCAAGGGGACAGTGCAGCTAAGACAAAATAAACTCCTTTCCTGTTAACAAGAACTGGAAAGAAACGCTGTTCCTTTGCCACTGCATGCAGATCAACTCCAGGCCTACAGACTTAACACACACCATGGACCATGACTACATATGCACACATACCACCACCCTACTGCCTTTGAAGCCACGTGGTGTGACGGACAACGAGGCAGCACCACTAGTGGCTGGCAGTTCCGGGCCTGATGCCTGCCCACTCCCCTCCTGTTGCAGGTCTTGTGGGTTCTGTGTCAACATGTGTGTATGAGCCATCACATTTTTTTTATTACTATTGAGTTTATTAAAAATTTGTCCAGTATGTAATACAAGGGGAAAAGCAAATAATTTGAATAGTTAATTGATATTGTTCCTGTGCTAGTTTGTCTGATTAGAATTGTGATAAAAAATTGAATCATTTATCCATCTATCAATCCATCTTTTTCCGTTTATCAGAGGTCGGGTCAAGGGGGCAGCAGCCTAAGCAGGGACACCCAGACTTCCCTCTCCCTAGCCACTTCGTCAAGCTCATCCCGGGGGGACCCAAGGTGTTCCCAGGCAAGCTGGGAGATATTGTCTCCCCAAAGTGTTCTGGGTCTTCCCTGTGGCCTCGAACCGGACGAACACACCCTAAACACCTCCCCAGGGAGCATCCTGACCAGATGCCCGAACCACCTCATCTGGCTCCTCTATTCAAAAGATCTCTAAGGGAGAGCATCTGGTCACCCGACGGAAGAAACTAATTTCGGCTGCTTGTATCCGTGATCATGTCCTTTTGGTCATAGCCCAAAGCTCATGACCATAGGTGAAGATGGGAACGTGGATTGACCGATAAATTAAAAGCTTCGCCTTCTGGCTCAGCTCCTTCTTCACCACGACGGATTGATACAGGGTCCACATCACTGCAGACGCCGCACAGATCCGCCTGTTGATCTCACGATCTACTCTTCCCTCAATAGTGAACGAGAATCCGCGGTAGTTGAGCTCCTCCACTTGGGGCAAGATCTCCTACCGAGCCCGGAGATGGCACTCCAATCTTTTCCAGGTGAGAACCATGGACTCTGACTTCAAGGTACTAATTCTCATCCCAGTCGCTTCACACTCTGCTGCAAACCGATCTAGTGAGAGTTGAAGATCCTGGCCAAATGAAGTCACCAGGATCACATCATCTGCAAAAAGCAGAGACCGAATCCTGCAGCCACCAAACTGGATCCCCTCAACACTCTGACTGCGCCTCGAAATTCTGTCCATAAAAGTTTTAAACAAAATCATCAATGGTTTTGAAAAATATTTTAACAGAAGAATAAGCGTTTAGAAAATAACAACAAAGGATGCAATATGTTATTTGTCAGCAGCTAAATTAGGAGCTTGCTTAACTTTTTTTCATATTGGGTTGTTACTATGTATATGACAATTAATATGATGTGATATATATACAGTATAGGCCAAAAGTTTGGACAGACCTTCTCTTCATTCAACGCGTTTTGTTTATTTTCATGACTATTTACCATGTAGATAGTCACTGAAGGCATCAAATCTATGTGGAGATATGTACAAAAAAAGGTGAAATAACTGAAAACATGTTTTATATTCTAGTTTTTTCAAAATAGCCAGTCTTTGCTCTAATTACTGCTTTGCACACTCTTGGTATTCTCTCGATGAGCTTCAAGCACACCTGTGAAGTGAAAACCATTTTAGGTGACCACCTCTTGAATATTTATTATATATTAATATTTTTTTTCTTCTATGTCTGAAGCAACCGGAAGTTGCAAAGCAAGGTTGGTTGCGTGAACAAAGGCACTTGCTCCCTAGTAACCCAGCAACGCAGGAAGTGATCACTGATCAGTGGGAGTGATACGCTACGAGCCAAGTTTGTTTGTGCCATCTTGCCGTCTCACAGTTGATTCTTTGCATGGAGTGAGAAGAGAAAATAAGTGCTGCAGAGAGCAAATACATTGTTCATAAAAATTCCCCTGGACAGTATCACATTTCTTTGGGATTTTTTTCACAGTCAGAACAATGTGGTCCGTCAATTATACAAGGTGCTCCACCCCACCAAGACCGGTAATGCCACACCACATTATCCGCGCTCACACTTACGCACAGCCGCATGTTCCTGGCACTAAAACTGCAGAAAATAGTTAGTCCTTATTTTTGCACCTTCTTTTTAAGAGGTTTTTGTTAATTATAGATTAGATTTCAGAATGTTGTTTACATTGATTGTTTTCCATGTGCACATAGTTCCTTTCCTTTCTGCCTTGATAGTTGAGGGGATTATAATCAGAGGAAGATTATATTTCAAATAAAAATGTTTACATTTACTATAATTTTCTCCTGGTTTTATTTCCAATAGGTCCTAAAATATCAATAATTATTCGGGGTGTAATGGTAATATAAAAACTGTGTTATTTAGGGGTATCAAAACCATCACAATAATACTGTGACGTGTGACGGTATAAAATGTAAACTTAGTCAGTGTAGTTTTTTGCCGGCACTTTGAAATTGGCCAGGAAGTAAACATCTCCCAAAATTTCCTGCGCAGCGCGAGCGCCGCTTGTCGGAGGTCGTAAAGGAGAGAGAAAGCATAGTTCTTCGACATTTCCTGAAGTTTTCAATAAAATCCATCCATAACTTTTTGAGTTATGGTTCTGACAGACAGACAAACAAACAAACCCTGGTGGAAACACAACCTCTGTGGTTTGCGTACTGCAAGGCAAAGTCGCCGCCTTAGTCTGGAGTCTTTCAAAGGCGACAAGAAAAGCCAGTCAGAAGTTGAGATGCTTTGATGCTTTAACTTACATTTTTGTCAGTAACATTGAATCAACTCTTGATTTAAATTGATTTGTTATTCATGTTTTAAGTACGAAATGCACCAGTGCGGACAAAAAAAAAAGTTAGTTGACACTGCACTGCAGGGAATACAAGTATTATGAGAAGCTACTTGATAAACCACCACCCAGAAAATAAATTTGATGACAAACAGGCCAAGCATCAATTTGTGAAAAATGTTCAATCAATCAATCAATGTTTACTTTTATAGCCCTAAATCACTAGTGTCTCAAAGGGCTGCACAAACCACCACGACATCCTCGGTAGGCCCACATCGGTAGGCCCACATCCAGTGGGACGTCTGTGACAATAATGACTATGAGAACCTTAGAGAGGAGGAAAGCAATGGATGTCGAGCGGGTCTAACATGATACTGTGAAAGTTCAATCCACAATGGATCCAACACAGTCGCGAGAGTCCAGTCCAAAGCGGATCCAACACAGCAGCGAGAGTCCCGTTCACAGCGGAGCCAGCAGGAAACCATCCCAAGCGGAGGCGGATCAGCAGCGCAGAGATGTCCCCAGCCGATACACAGGCAAGCAGTACATGGCCACCGGATCGGACTGGACCCCCTCCACAGGGGAGAGTGGGACATAGAAGAAAAAGAAAAGAAACAGCAGATCAACTGGTCTAAAAAGGGAGTCTATTTAAAGGCTACAGTATACAAATGAGTTTTAAGGTGAGACTTAAATGCTTCTACTGAGGTGGCATCTCGAACTGTTACCGGGAGGGCATTCCAGAGTACTGGAGCCCGAACGGAAAACGCTCTATAGCCCGCAGACTTTTTTTGGGCTTTGGGAATCACTAACAAGCCGGAGTCCTTTGAACGCAGATTTCTTGCCGGGACATATGGTCAAGAATGTTAATGTTCAATATTAAACATTAACTTGTTAGCTAACTTTGTGAAAATCAGCATTTTTCAAAGTGATATAGACGTCCACTACAGAGGACACAATTTAAACGCTGAAAGACACCAAACTGAGCATTACTGTTGCTGACATCAAATTCTAAAGTTAATGATTATATTGCCCAAAAAAAATGTTTTAATCAATTAATCAATCAATGTTTATTTATATAGCCCCAAATCACAATTGTCTCAAAGGACTGCACAAATTATTACCACCACAACATCCTCGGAAGAACCCACAAAAGGGCAAGGAAAACTCACACCCAGTGGGCAGGGAGAATTCACATCCAGTGGGACGCCAGTGACAATGCTGACTATGAGAAACCTTGGAGAGGACCTCAGATGTGGGCAACCCCCCCCCCCCCTCTAGGGGACCGAAAGCAATGGATGTCGAGCGGGTCTAACATGATACTGTGAAAGTTCAATCCATTGTGGCTCCAACACAGCCGCGAGAGTTCGGTTCAAGCGGATCCAAGACAGGAGCGAGAGTCCCGGCCACAGGAAACCATCTAAAGCGGAGGCGGATCAGCAGCGTAGAGATGTCCCCAACCGATACAGAGGCGAGCGGTCCATCCTGGGTCACGACGAGCGGTCCATCCTGGGTCTCGACTCTGGACAGCCAGTACTTCATCCATGGTCATCGGACAAGACCCCCTCCACAAGGGAGGGGGGGACATAGGAGAAAAAAGAAAAGAAGCGGCAGATCAACTGGTCTAAAAAGGAGGTCTATTTAAAGGCTAGAGTATACAGATGAGTTTTAAGGTGAGACTTAAATGCTTCTACTGAGGTAGCATCTCGAACTGTTACTGGGAGGGCATTCCAGAGTACTGGAGCCCGAACGGAAAACGCTCTATAGCCCGCAGACTTTTTTTGGGCACTAGGCATCACTAATAAGCCGGAGTCTTTTAAACGCAGATTTTTTGCCGGGACATATGGTACAATACAATCGGCAAGATAGGATGGAGCTAGACCGTGTAGTATTTTATACGTAATTAGTAAAACCGTAAAGTCACATCTTAAGTGCACAGGAAGCCAGTGCAGGTGAGCCAGTACAGGCGTAATGTGATCAAACTTTCTTGTTCTTGTCAAAAGTCTAGCAGCCGCATTTTGTACCAACTGTAATCTTTTAATGCTAGACATGGGGAGACCCGAAAATAAAACGTTACAGTAGTCGAGACGAGACGTAACAAACGCATGGATAACGATCTCAGCGTCTTTAGTGGACAGAATGGAGCGAATTTTAGTGATATTACGGAGATGAAAGAAGGCCGTTTTAGTAACGGTTTTAATGTGTGACTCAAAGGAGAGAGTTGGGTCGAAGATAATACCCAGATTTTTTACCGAGTCACCTTGTTTTATTAAATGGTTGTCAAATGTTAAAGTTGTATTATTGTATTATTAAATAGAGGTCGGTGTCTAGCAGGACCGATAATCAGCATTTCCGTTTTTTTGGCGTTAAGTCGCAAAAAATTAGCGGACATCCATTGTTTAATTTCATTAAGACACGCTTCCAACTGACTACAGTCCGGCGTGTTGGTCAGCTTTAGGGGCATGTAGAGTTGGGTGTCATCAGCATAGCAGTGAAAGCTAATACCGTATTTGCGTATGACGTCACCCAGCGGCAGCATGTAGATTCTGAAGAGTACACGGCCAAGGACCGAACCCTGGGGAACTCCACACGTTACCTTAACATAGTCCGAGGTCATACTGTTATGGGAGACGCACTGCACCCTGTCAGTAAAATAAGAGTTGAACCAAGACAGGGCTGAGTCTGACATACCAATTCGTGTTTTGATACGCTGTAATAAAATATTATGATCGACGGTATTGAAAGCAGCGCTAAGATCGAGGAGCAGCAACATAGATGACGCATCAGAATCCATCGTTAGCAATAGATCATTAGTCAATTTTGCGAGGGCTGTCTCAGTAGAGTGATTTGCCCTGAAACCGGATTGAAAGGTTTCACACAGATTGTTAAACGCTAAGTGTTCATTTAACTGCTCCGCAACAATTTTTTCGAGGATTTTCGAAATAAACGGAAGGTGAGACACCGGTCGGTAGTTTACCATGAGGTCAGGATCGAGGTTAGGTCTTTTAAGGAGAGGATGAATAACCGCTTTTTTGAATGCTAGGGGAACAGTGCCCGAGGAAAGTGATAAGTTCATAATATTTAGCACTGATGGACCTAATAATATAAAAAGCTCCTTGATAAGTTTCCCAGCAAGTGGGTCAAGTAAACATGTTGTTTGTTTTATTCCATTTACACGTTGTAACAATTCTTCTAATGTTATTTCATCAAAACGAGAGAAACTATTTTGGATATTTGCAGTATCCACCGTATATACAGTTGTATCTGTGTTACTATAACCCAGTTGTAGCTGGGACGCATTGTCTTTAATCTCCTTTCTAATAAGTTCAATTTTCTTATTAAAGAACTTCATAAAGTCATCTGCTGAATGGGTGGAGCTACTGGAAGGAGTCCCTTGTTGGGTTAGCGATGCTACTGTACTAAACAAAAATTTTGGATCGTTTTTATTAATGCGGATGAGATTTGAGTAATAATTAGTTTTAGCTAAGGTAAGCATGCGTTTATAAGTTATTAAACTATCACTCCATGCTTGATGGTGCACCTCAAGTTTAGTCGTGCGCCATTTGCGTTTCAGCTTTCTACATAATAATTTCTGAGCTCTAGTTTCTTCAGTAAACCATGGCGTACGCCTTTTTTAACTTCAGCGGTGCTATACTATCAATGGTTTCACGCAGGGCGTTGTTAAAGTTGTTAGTGAGGTTATCAATAGAGCCCACATACTTTGGGAACGGCAGTAGTTCAGCAAGAGTCGTCGTTGTGGCAGCATTAATGTTGCGGCTGCTATAGCAGTTATTATTATTATTAGCTTGCCGAACATGAGTCTGAACTTCGAATTTTATAAGGTAATGATCGGACATTACTTTAGTATACGGGAGTATCATAACTTTGGAAACGGTGATACCTCTGACAAGCACTACGTCTATCGTATTACCGCTGCGATGCGTCGGTTCATTTATTATTTGTGTCAGACCACAGCTATCAATTATAGTCTGGAGCGCCACGCACGGTGGGTCCAATGGGGTATTCATATGGATATTAAAGTCCCCCATTATAATTATATTATCGGCGTGCGTCACTAGATCAGCAAAAAACTCTGAGAATTCACTAATAAAGTCCGAATAGGGCCCTGGGGGGCGGTAGATAACGGCCAGGCACAGAGGCAGCGGTGTGGCAGACTTCATTGAAAGCACCTCAAACGATTTATATTTATTATTTAAGTTAGGACTAAAGTTAAAGTTTTCGTTGTATATTAGTGCGACCCCCCCCTCCCCTTTTAAGGGGACGGGCAATATGCGCATTCGTATAGTTAGGAGGAGATGCCTCATTTATCACAAAAAAGTCGTCTGGTTTAAGCCAGGTTTCGTTAAGACCGATGACGTTAAGGTTGTTGTCTCTAATGACCTCATTAACTAATAACGTTTTGGTAGACAAAGATCTGATGTTTAGAAAGGCCATATTATAGGTAGTGGGCTGTTTTAAGGAGTTGTTGATAAAATTATCCGTAGTAGCAATATTAATAATGTTGCGTTTATTATGCGCAGTGTACTTAAAATAATTACGACCATATCTAGGAATTGATATGACGGGAATTTTCAGATTATCTACTTGGTGCTGCGATAAACTGAACGCATCATAATTTGCCACCTCAGTAGAACGCATGTCTAACTCTGACGTAGTCATAGTCATAGCAGAAAAAACATTATGTGAGTTGTGTATTATTCCACGAAAATTGCTATGTGTACAGGGATCATCCAGCCTGGCGCTGGCCAGTTCTAACTTAACTGACTCCATACCCAGGCTAGCAGGCTCTGTAATTGCCTCTAGTGCAGTTAGTCAAATGTGGCTCAATGCGAAATCTATGTTCCGAGACAAGAGGATAGCGCCTTCCTGGTTAGGGTGAAGGCCGTTTCTCCCCAGCAAGCCAGGTTTGCCCCAGAAAGAGGGCCAATTATCAATAAACGTAAATCCCTGTTGTCTACAGAAGCTATCCAGCCACTTGTTAAGAGAGACTAATCTGCTATATCTCTCATCATTGCCTCTCCCAGGCAGGGGGCCAGAGACAATTACTCGATGCCTGGACAAACTTTATGGCTGGCTCACATCGTGGTCACTCCGTGATCACGTACGACCGCCAGACACTTCTGGATGTGGACATATCGGGCCGTTTTGGACTGATAGACGCGTGCGTGCTAAACATGCTAACTAGCATGGGAATACGTCGGCGGCTACATCCAGCGGCCTGTGAAGCAGGGGAGCCTAGTAGCAGCGGGGGCCGTCTACGGAGCAGACGCCAGCGGTGTGATCGGAAACGCGGATGTCGAGCGGGGCTAAAAACAAAGCAGAAGGCTAATCCCCACAAAACACCACTTCCCTCCATCCTGAAGACGGATTTAAATGGAAAATGCGGGACTACTGGTCTGGGTAAGGAGTCAGTTAAATTAGAACACGTTTTTTCTGCTTTGAGTGTTTCAGAGTTGGACATGTGTTTTACCGAGGTGGCTAACTATGATGCGTGCAGTTTATCAAAGCAACAAACAAACAATCGGAAAATCCCCGTTACTGAGGTGGCTAACCATGATGCGTGCAGTTTATCAAAGCAACAATCAAACAATCGGAAAATTCCTGTCGTATCAATTCCTAGATATGGTCGTAACTATACCAAATGCACTGGGCATAATAAACACAACATTATTAATATTGCTACTACGGATAATTTGATCAAAAACTCCCTAAAACAGCCCACTACCTATAATATAGGTTTTTTAAACATAAGATCATTGTCTCCCAAAACGTTATTAGTTAATGATATTATCAGAGACAACTATCTTAACGTCATCGGTCTCAGCGAAACCTGGCTTAAACCAAACGACTTTTTTGCGCTAAATGAGGCATGTCCTCCTAACTTTATACATGCGCATATTGCCCGTCCGCTTAAAAGGGGTGGGGGGGTCGCACTAATATACAACAAAAACTTTAACCTTAGTCCTAACATAAATAATAAATATAAATCGTTTGAGGTGCTTACTATGAAGTCTGTCACACCGCTGCCTCTACACCTGGCTGTTATCTACCGCCCCCCAGGGCCCTATTCGGACTTTATCAATGAATTCTCAGAGTTCGTTGCTGATCTAGTGACACACGCCGATAATATAATCATAATGGGGGACTTTAATATCCATATGAATACCCCATCGGACCCACCGTGCGTAGCGCTCCAGACTGTAATTGATAGCTGTGGTCTCACACAAATAATAAATGAACCCACGCATCGAAACGGTAATACGATAGACCTAGTGCTTGTCAGGGGTATCACGGTCTCCAAAGTTACGATACTCCCGTATACTAAAGTATTGTCCGATCATTACCTTATAAAATTCAAGGTTCAGACGCATGTTCGTCAAACTAATAATAATAATAACTGCTATAGCAGCCGCAACATTAATACAGCCACAACGACAACTCTTGCTGACCTACTGCCCTCGGTAATGGCACCATTCCCAAAGTATGTGGGCTCTATTGATAACCTCACTAACAACTTTAACGACACCCTGCGCGAAACCATTGATAACATAGCACCGCTAAAGTTAAAAAAGGCTCCAAAAAAGCGCACCCCGTGGTTTACAGAAGAAACTAGAGCTCAGAAATTATT
The DNA here is from genome assembly GCF_033978795.1 of Nerophis ophidion. NCBI lineage: Eukaryota > Metazoa > Chordata > Actinopteri > Syngnathiformes > Syngnathidae > Nerophis > Nerophis ophidion. The sequence goes on from NC_084634.1 coordinate 27,977,691, forward strand.
ATGTAGAAAGCTGGAACGCAAATGGCGCACGACTAAACTTGGGGTGCACCATCAAGCATGGAGTGATGGTTTAATAACTTATAAACGCATGCTTACCTTAGCTAAAGCTAAATATTACTCAAATCTCATCCACCGTAATAAAAACGATCCTAAATTTTTGTTTAGTACGGTAGCATCGCTAACCCAACAAGGGACCCCCTCCAGTAGCTCAACCCACTCAGCTGATGACTTTATGCAATTCTTTAGTTTATCCATCCATCCATTTTCTACCGCTTATTCCCTTTCGGGGTCGCGGGGGGCGCTGGCGCCTATTTCAGCTACAATCGGGCGGAAGGCGGGGTACACCCTGGACAAGTCGCCACCTCATCACAGGGCCAACACAGATAGACAGACAACATTAGAAAGGAGATTAAAGACAATGCGTCCCAGCTACAACGGGGTTCTATTAACACTGATACGATGGTATATACGGCGGATACTGCCCTCCAAAATAGTTTCTCTCGTTTTGAGGAAATAACATTAGAGGAATTGTTACGTGTAAATGGAATAAAACAGACAACATGCTTACTTGACCCTCTTCCTGGGAAACTGATCAAGGAGCTCTTTGTATTATTAGGTCCATCAGTGCTGAATATTATAAACTTATCACTTTCCTCGGGCACTGTTCCCCTAGCATTCAAAAAAGCGGTTATTCGTCCTCTTCTTAAAAGACCTAACCTCGATCCTGACCTCATGGTAAACTACCGACCGGTGTCTCACCTTCCCTTTATTTAAAAAATCCTTGAAAAAATTGTTGCGGAGCAGTTAAATGAACACTTAGCGTCTAACAATCTATGTGAAACCTTTCAATCCGGTTTCAGGGCAAATCACTCCACGGAGACAGCCCTCGCAAAAATGACTAATGATCTATTGCTAACGATGGATTCTGATGCGTCATCTATGTTGCTGCTCCTCGATCTTAGCGCTGCTTTCGATACTGTCGATCATAATATTTTATTAGAACGTATCAAAACACGAATTGGTATGTCAGACTTAGCCCTGTCTTGGTTTAACTCTTATCTTACTGATAGGATGCAGTGTGTCTCCCATAACAATGTGACCTCGGACTACGTTAAGGTAACGTGTGGAGTTCCCCAGGGTTCGGTCCTTGGCCCTGCACTCTTCAGCATCTACATGCTGCCGCTAGGTGACATTATACGCAAATACGGTGTTAGCTTTCACTGTTATGCTGATGACACCCAACTCTACATGCCCCTAAAGCTGACCAACACGCCGGGTTGTAGTCAGCTGGAGGCGTGTCTTAATGAAATTAAACAATGGATGTCCGCTAACTTTTTGCAACTCAACGCCAAAAAAACGGAAATGCTGATTATCGGTCCTGCTAGACACCAAACTCTATTTAATAATACAACTCTAACATTTGACAACCAAACAATTAAACAAGGCGACACGGTAAAGAATCTGGGTATTATCTTCGACCCAACTCTCTCCTTTGAGGCACACATTAAAAGCGTTACTAAAACGGCCTTCTTTCATCTCCTTAATATCGCTAAAATTCGCTCCATTCTGTCCACTAAAGACGCTGAGATCATTATCCATGCGTTTGTTACGTCTCGCCTCGACTACTGTAACGTATTATTTTCGGGTCTCCCCATGTCTAGCATTAAAAGATTACAGTTGGTACAAAATGCGGCTGCTAGACTTTTGACAAGAACAAGAAAGTTTGATCACATTACGCCTGAACTGGCTCACCTGCACTGGCTTCCTGTGTACTTAAGATGTGACTTTAAGGTTTTACTACTTACGTATAAAATACTACACGGTCTAGCTCCATCCTATCTTGCCGATTGTATTGTACCATATGTCCCGGCAAGAAATCTGCGTTCAAAGGACTCCGGCTTGTTAGTGATTCCCAAAGCCCAAAAAAAGTCTGCGGGCTATAGAGCGTTTTCCGTTCGGGCTCCAGTACTCTGGAATGCCCTCCCGGTAACAGTTCGAGATGCCACCTCAGTAGAAGCATTTAAGTCTCACCTTAAAACTCATTTGTATACTCTAGCCTTTAAATAGACTCCCTTTTTAGACCAGTTGATCTGCCGTTTCTTTTCTTTTTCTTCTATGTCCCACTCTCCCTTGTGGAGGGGGTCCGGTCCGATCCGGTGGCCATGTACTGCTTGCCTGTGTATCGGCTGGGGACATCTCTGCGCTGCTGATCCGCCTCCGCTTGGGATGGTTTCCTGCTGGCTCCGCTGTGAACGGGACTCTCGCTGCTGTGTTGGATCCGCTTTGGACTGGACTCTCGCGACTGTGTTGGATCCATTGTGGATTGAACTTTCACAGTATCATGTTAGACCCGCTCGACATCCATTGCTTTCCTCCTCTCTAAGGTTCTCATAGTCATTATTGTCACCGACGTCCCACTGGGTCATTATTGTCACCGATGTCCCACTGGGTGTGAGTTTTCCTTGCCCTTATGTGGGCCTACCGAGGATGTCGTGGTGGTTTGTGCAGCCCTTTGAGACACTAGTGATTTAGGGCTATATAAGTAAACATTGATTGATTGATTGATTGACATCTTTCTAGCGAGATTACAAGCCTTGGCTATGTTTCTCTTTGTAATCTCTGATTGTCTCATCCTAACGTCATAGGAGCCAACGTGTATTACTATATTCGCATAACTAGTGGTGCGGTTAGCCTGTCGTACGTGTTTACTAGGCCTGTTGCGAGTTAGCTCCCTAAGATTAGCTTCAATGCCAGGTGCTCTGCCCCCGGGAATACACTTAATTGTGGCTGGTTTGCTAAGCTTTATGTTTCGGGTGATGAAGTCCCCTATGACTAAAGTGTGGTGCCCGGTGGACTGGGGTGTAGGACTAGCTAAAGGGCTAAATCTATTATGCGTCTCAACCGGTACACCGTAGCTTGTAGGCCGCTTAAGGCTGCTACAAGCTGGGCTAGTTAACTCGCTACAGCTAACGCTAGCAGATGTGTCCGCAACATCTAAAGTTACGAAATTACACTGCTCTAACTGGCGGACACGGTTCTCTAGCAAAGCCAACCTATCCATGAGTAAAATGCACGAAGCGCAGGAAGCCAAACTTTCCGTCGCCGAGTGGAGTGCCATCTGTCTTCGGGAAGTGGTGGTCACGGTGGCGGGGGAGTAGCTTCCTTCAGACCGGCGCTGCCTTTCTCCGCTAGCCTCGTTAGCTTAGCAGCTAGCTAGCTGAGGGCGGAGTGGTGAGATAGAGCTCGGGTGATTTGCAAGTTAAATTGAACTATTAAATATGTTTGAGAAGTTGTAAAAAAAAGCTGCAAAACAGTTAAAAGCACACAGATAGAACGATATTTAGCTTTTTTTGCAACAAGAGCAGTCAGCGAGCAGTCATTCACGTTGACCCGGTCTTCCGGTTTCTCAGTTTGAACATCAAATATGTTGTCTTTGTAGCATATTCAACTGAATATGGGTTGAAAATGATTTGCAAATCATTGTATTTATATATTTACATCTAACACAATTTCCCAACTCATATGGAAACGGGGTTTGTATATATATATATATATATATATATATATATATATATATATATATATATATATATATATATATATATATATATATATATATATATATATATATAAATATACATATATATATATACACATTTATACAGTATATATATACAGTATGTATGTATATATACATATACAGTATATATATATATATATATATATACATATACTTAAATATATATATATATACATATATATATATATATATATATATATATATATATATATATATATATATATATATATATATATATATATATACACATTCACACACGCACACAGTTTTTAGTAAAAATATGATTAGAACATTTGAGCGTTATGTTTTTTTACACACTAACATTTTTAAGTCTTTTTCCTTTTTGGAATTGTACCACAATAATATGGTACCATGGGCTTAATACAGTGATGATATCGTACCCTGAGATATTTATACTGTTATATCCATAATAATTATAATAAATATTGATACTGGCCGATATAAAATACTCATATTGTGATACAGTTTTTAGCCATATTGCCCAGCCCTATAAATTCCCTAACTCCCATCACTATCAAGGTTGGGTTGTCGACTGTTTCACTCCCAGCTTGACCATTGTGTTCCAAATGATTGTCAGTTTATTTTTTAACCCACAGTAGTCTCGTGTTTTTTTTCCGAGTAGGCAGGCTGCACCTCTTCGTGATTCCTTGCAACGACCTCAAAGGCACAGAAAGATAACACCACCATATTGGATCAGTTGACAAAGATCCATATTTGAAGATGCCACCGAGAGGTTACAGTTACTAACACTGTTAGTAATTCTGGGCATGAAACGTTCATCCCAGCATGTGGACACATTAACCAGACAGCAGGGGGTATCTTGCTGTGATGATTGGATTCCTTTCAAACATTCGAGCCCTTAGACTTCTTGTTTTATCAGTCTCTTAATCCTCAACTTTTAAAAAACACAGGATCAATCAGATAAAACCCAAATCACATAGTCGAGGAATAACCTTGAGGGGTACAGAGACTGTTAATATTCTTAGTGGTACTGTTCATACAGTAAATACAAATCACATTGTGGTCAACATACATGCATCATGGAGGGCAAATGTGTCGGTGGAAGCTTTTGATGTGTGCCAGGTACGGAAGTCGAGTAGTCACTGTCTATGCGTACGGCTCATTGCACAAATCCCCCCAGGGATCCAGTGTGTGGAAAACAGTTCTTGTATTGCATTTCCAAAGAATCAATAGTAGGCCGAGGGCATAGAAGTTGACAGAAACATGTACGGCATGTGTGTATTAAAGAAAAGCAATTTCAAATATTTACACAATCGGTGGCAGCTGTGATTCTCAAAAATAAAAGGTTTTATACAGCTAAGAAAATTACATTTGCAATTTGGAGGTCTCAATAACGACACCTAGAAGTGGGCACCAAATACGGTCCAGTTTGGCACCAACCAAAACAGTCTTCTTCACACTTGGGAGACAAAATGAAATTTATAGCAAAAAACTGAATTAAAAAGAACGAAAGTGGTGTTGTCCTTAAGTGAAGCCTATGTCTTCTTCCGCCGAACGTATGTATCTGTTTAAAAAAAAAAAATGTGTACAGTATTAAGGAATTATGGAAGTGCGTTTGCGACTATGAAACTTTGTAAAACACCTGTACAAAACGCCAGGCAACATTTTAGAGGGGTTTGTAAGTGTATTGTCAAGCGTCAAGAGTTCGGTGAACAAGCCAATCAAAAGCTAACTAATTGTAACAAACTTAAAGGCTTACTGAAATGAGATGTTCTTATTTAAATGGGGATAGCAGGTCCATTCCATGTGTCATACTTGATCATTTCGCGATATTGCCATATTTTTGATGAAAGGATTTAGTAGAAAACATCGACGATAAAGTTCGCAACTTTTGGTGCTGATAAAAAAGCCTTGCCTGTACCGGAAGCAGCAGACATATCTATGCGCGTGACGTCACGGGTTGTGGAGCTCCTCACATCTGAACATTGTTTACAATCATGGCCAGCAGCAGCGAGAGCGATTCGGACCGAGAAAGCAACGATTTTCCCATTAATTTGAGTGAGGATGAAAGATTCGTGGATGAGGAAAGGGAGAGTGAAGGACTAGAAAAAAATAAAATAAAAAATAAAAAGACTATACAGTGGGAGCGATTCAGATGTTATTAGACAAATTTACTAGGATAATTCTGGAAAATCCCTTATCTCCTTATTGTGTTACTAGTGTTTTAGTGAGATTATATGGTCATACCTGTACAACCTGAAGGTCGGCCCCGCACCTTTCTTCAGCACCAGTCGACGGGTGGTGGCGATGCCCATCTCTTCCCTTCGCAAGGGACCCTCTTTGAAACACGATCTTTCGAAATGATCGCTGCACAATACACTGTACTTTGTGTGTGTGGTCCAATCCAACCGTGTTCGCTTGACCGCTCTGTTCCATAGTAAAGCTTCGCCGTCATCTTTCGGGAATGTAAACAATGTAACACCGGCTGTGTTTGTGTTGCGAAAGGCGGCCGCAATATATCGCTTCCCACCTACAGCTTTCTTCTTGACGTCTCCATTATTCATTAAACAAATTGCAAAAGATTCAGCAACACAGATGTCCATAATACTGTGGAATTATGCAATGAAAACAGACGACTTATAGCTGTGAACGGTGCTGGAACAAAATGTCCTCTACAATGCGTGACGTCACGCGCACGCGTCATCATACCGCGACGTTTTAGCATGATACTTCCGCGCAAAATTTAAAATTGCAATTTAGTAAACTAAACCGGCCGTATTGTCATGTGTTGCAATGTTAATATTTTATCATTGACATATAAACTATCAGACCGCGTGGTCGATAGTAGTGGGTTTCAGTACGCCTTTAAGAACACAACATTAGATGCATTTTATGTGTATGCTTTATTTTGCTAATCAGTTGATCAATATTAGCATGGGCATATTTCAAGCACATTTCCAAAGTGTCAACTTTGGTGGCAGTAATCTTTTTCTAATGTGTTTCTGTTGTTTGTTTACATTAGTTTTGGGTTATACCACAAATTTGAATATCGATCCAATACCAAGCAGTTATAAGGGCAGTATCATCAAGCCAATTGATACTAAACATTTTTAAGATCAATGAATGATTCCATTTTGGATCACATTCAGGACAAATACACAGGATTGCAGTGTAACAATATCAATTAAATATCTAAATTATTTCGCACTATTGGCTCTGATTCCAATCTTTTGGTTTTTGCTCTTAAAAGCCCTGCTGTGACCATAACCCGACTTTTCTAAGTTTGTAAACAACAAAAACAAAAAAATATTTTTGATAATAAAAAATACTGATACAACCACTGAAGTATTGACCATATATACTGACATCATGTTTGCTATCGTTACTGTCGACATTTGTAATGATTCGCCCACCTCTGTTCAGATTCAACAGCTCCAGCATAGCAGTTAGCACATCCTCCCAGTGTGTGTAATGTAGCATGTTAAGCTATTTTAATCTTCCAGTGATGATACTTGCGAGATATGTTATTTGCCGCCATGGCTGACTTAGAAGCGGCTTCGCACTAGCGAGCGATGTTGCTACATTGCATGGAGGACGCGTCCATTAGCTTGTTGCTGTCAAATGTATGGCACACATGTTTTCTCAACATGCATTATTATCACTAGAGATGACCAAAAATATCGGACTGCCGAGATTATCTGCCGATAAATGCTTTAAAGCGTAATATCGTAAATTATCGGTATCGGTTTCAAAAAGTAAAATTTATGACTTTTTAAAACGGCGCTGACACGGACGTAGGGAGAAGTACAGAGCGCCAATAAACCTTAAAGGCACTGCCTTTGCGTTCCGGCCCAGTCACATAATATATACGGCTTTAAACACACAACAAGTGAATGCACTTCATACTTGGTCAACAGCCATACAGGTCACACTGGGGGTGGCAGTATAAACAACTTTAACACTGTTACAAATATACGCCACACTGTGAACCCACACCAAACAAGAACGACAAACACATTTCGGGAGAACATCCGCACCGTAACACAAAATAAACAACAGAAGAAATAACCAGAACCCCTTGCAGCACTAACTCTTCCGGGACCCTACAATATACACCCCCGCTACCCCCCACACCTTCTTACGGGACGCAACAACGCCGCCCACCTCAACCTCCTCATGCTCTCTCAGGGAGAGCATGTCCCAAATTCCAAACTGCTGTTTTGAGGCCTCTTTAAAAAAAATAATGCACTTTGTGACTTCAGTAATAATAATGGCAGTGCCATGTTGGCATTTTTTTCCATAACTTTCCATAATTTTGGAAAACCTTGTTACATTGTTTAATGCATACAGCAGGGTATCACAACAATATTAGGCATAATAGTGTGTTAATTCCACGACTGTATATATCGGTATCGGTTGATATCGGAATCTGTAATTAAGAGTTGGACGATATCGGAATTTCAGATTTCAGCAAAAAAGCCATTATCGAACATCTCTAATTATCACAACATGACAAAAGCATTAAGGCTCTATCGTCGACCAAGTTTACACCATTTACTTACATCTATGTTTTTAACGGCAGGGCATTGCTGTGCCGCAAAAACAATATCTGTTTTTCAGCTGTGGTCTGTATAGGCCACAGCGGTACTCTATTGTAATACACTTTTCCACCACTTGTGGCAGTAATGACAATATCAAACACAGAAAAAGTTTGGCGCTAAAGTCATATGAACATTTTTTTAAGCGCTAAAATGATGACTGAAGTGGTAAAGTTGTATATTTATTTGCATTTTCCTTTTGATTGACAGTTTATTTAAGAAAAAAATCAATTAATTCTGTTTATTTTAGCACAACATATTTGTTTTAGGGCTAGGCGATATGGACCACAACTCATTTATTGATATATTTTGGCTGAATATGAGATATATATTTCACAATATTTTTCCCAAAAAGTGATTTTTAAAATTTTTTTTGTCCTGTCCAGCTTCTCAGGCAAATCATATAGTTGATGTAAATGCCCATACCAGCTGTTCAGATTTACTTTACAAAAGAGAAGTGTAGGATACTTCTCTTGTAGCCTTATTTTGATTTGACTTTATTAAATGTATTTATATTATCATTTGGTGCAGCCGGGCCAGAGCAGGAGGGGATAGAAAGACAAAAAAAGGAAGCCAGAGGGGGAAATTGTGGGGATAAGAGGGGGATTAGACAGAGAGACAAAAACAACAACAGCAAACACAACAATAACAACAAAAACAACAACAACAATAGAACAACACCAGCACATCCGATATGTACAAATATGATCGTAAAAGTGATAGCAAAGAAGCAGTTAGTGAAATAAATAATAACATACAGGTAGAAATGGCATTGAGCATTTTTACACTACAACTGGAGCAATACAAATACCAATAGAAAAAGCGCTATTGATTATGAACAATACCAATAATTTACGTCTATTATCAACAATATAGTTGTTCAAATGCAACAATACGTATACATAATAACTAGAAAGATAGATAAAATTAAAAAAAAATAAATAAATAAATGTGTACAGTATATGTATGTTTGTACAGTGAATGTATATATACAGTGTGTGTATGTTAGTATTGTGAATGTGCGTGTAGATGGACGAACTTGGAGTATGTAGGTATGTACTGTATTTGTGTATGAATGTGGGAGCATAGGTACCTATGTACAGTATGTACGTTTGTATGTATGAATAACGGTGTGTGTGTGTGTGAGTATATGTGTGTTTGTATGTACAATACATTTGACTCCCAGTGTGCGTGGGAGCCAGAGTGCGGCCCCAGCCGCCCAGAGAGCCCAACCCAAACAGCAGGTGTGGCGCCCAGAGAACCAGGGACAACCAGCCCCACGAAGCCAGGCCGGCCAGCGATGGGAACCCCACCGTGCCGCCCAGAAGAGCCAGTGGCAGGCCGCAGACAGACGCGCCCAGTAGAGGACAGGGCACGAGAGAAGCAGCGGACGGCCAGACCCCAAACCAGCGAGAGACAACCCCCCACACGGGCAGAAAGAAGGGACGCCCCGCCCAGGGGAACCCAGAGACTCCCCGCAGCCGGACGGGAAGACCCCCACGCCCCACCAGCACCCGGGCCCCCAAGAATCCCAACCCCACCTCCGGGGAGCACGGTGCGGTCCACGCCAGGCCACCCCACCCAAGTCGGCCGCCACAGGATCACCCAGCGCAGGGTCGCGGGAACCACCTACCCCACCCGGAGGGACCCCAACGATGGAGATGGAATAACCAGCAACTGCCCTGTTGAAGGCCCCCCCCCTGAGGGAGGGGGGGGAAAAAAACTAAACAAAAAGTGAATTTAGACAAAGTCAAACTCAAATATGCATGTCAATGTGTTTCATTGGAACAAATACTTAACACGAGTATCTTTTGGGAAAGTAAATAAATAAATAAATGCAATAAAAAGCTTTGAAAATAACATAATAGTGAGAATAATCTTCATTTAAACAAATCTTTAGCTGTGCTCAAATCCTTAGCAAATAACAATAAAACAAAAGAACAACATATAAAACAATGTCCCAGGGTTGAGGACATTTTAAACACCAGTAAGTAACTTCAAAATAATTTACCGTGTTTTTAGCGGAAAAAAAAAAAGACCCTTGTTTCCCCTATCAATTAAGGTCACCAAGCTGTCAACTGCGGGATGCTGTGTGGCAGCTGACAATATTACCGCTACAGCTTAACACCCTTTCAGATTGTGTGTACCAAATATTCTCAAACTGTGGTACCAATACCACTAATGGTACGCAGGCTCCATCTAGTGGTACGTCAAAGAATCATTATACTTAAATACAGTGTTTTATTTTCCTATATATTTAAACACAATGTTACTGTTCAAAATGTGTGTAATGTTGCAGTGGCTCCAAATATTAAAGGGGAACATTATCACCAGACCTATGTAAGCGTCAATATGTACCTTGATGTTACAGAAAAAAAACCATATATCATTTTAACCGATTTCCGAACTCTAAATGGGTGAATTTTGGCGAATTAAACGCCTTTCTATTTATCGCTCTTGGAGCGATGACGTCAGAACGTGACGTCACTTAGGTAATAAAGCCGCCATTTTCTCAAACACATTACAAACACCGGCTCTCAGCTCTGTTATTTTCCGTTTTTTCTACTATTTTCTGGAACCTTGGAGACATCATGCCTCGTCGGTGTGTTGTTGGAGGGTGTAACAACACAAACAGGGAGGGATTCAAGTAGCACCACTAGCCCAAAGATGCGAAAGTGGCAAGAAATTGGACGAAATGTGTTCAAAATACGAGGGTGTGGGGAGAGCCGAGGAAATGGTCAGTCGTTTGTTCCGCACACGTTACCGACGAAAGCTATGCTACTACAGAGATGGCAAGAAAGTGTGGATATCCTGCGACACTCAAAGCAGATGCATTTCCAATGATAAAGTCAAAGAAATCTGCCGGCACACCCCCATTGAATGTGTCGGAGTGTCTGCACATTTTATCGGCGATGCTAAGGCAGACATGGCACAGAGATGTATGGATAACCTGCAGATGCATTTCCAACGATAAAGTCAACGAAATCACAAAGGTGAGTTTTGCTGATGTTATTGACTTATGTGCTAATCAGACATATTTGGTCGCGGCATGACTGCCAGCTAATTGATGCTAACATGCTATTTAGGCAAGCTGTATGTACATTTGAAACTATATTTTCATTCAGCGTTTCCCTTCACCCACATTTAATGCCAAACAAACACTTACCAATCGACGGATTTAAGTTGATCGAGTGTCACAAGATGCGAAACTTCCGATCGTTGGTCTGCACATATTACCGGCGATGCTAAAGCAAACATGGCCGAATAGCGTCAATAGCTATTGGCTCAATAGCTTCAGTTTCTTCTTCCATTTCGTTTTCGCTATCTGCCTCCATACTCCAACCATCCGTTTCAATACATGCGTAATTTGTTGAATCACTTAAGCCGCTGAAATCCGAGTCTGAATCCGAGCTAATGTCGCTATATCTTGCTGTGCTATCTGTATTGGCATCACTGGATGACGTCACAGGAAAATGGACGGTGGCTTCACAGATAACGAAAATCAGGCACTTTTAAGCTTTCTGTAGGGATATTCCGGGATGGGTAAAATTTAAAAAAAAAACTTCGAAAAATAAAATAAGCCACTGGGAACTGATTTTTATTGGTTTTAACCCTTCTGAAACTGTGATAATGTTCCCCTTCAAATATACTATGACTTTATTTTTAATGAATACTATGCTACTGGGAACATATCTAGTTACACAAAGTATTTTGCCAGAAAAGTATTTCCTGTCGTCAAGCACAATTATGTTTCCCGCCCTGTTGATTTGATAGAATCACGTAAATTGAAACTCACCAGGCTACCATCATGTACGCATAATGCCCCGGGTGATGCCAAGTGCTGCCGAGGCTGGAGACAAACAAACCCGATTGCTGGCAATACTGCTGAGGTTTCTTTTTTTAATTGAAAACATCCGGGGGGGTAAACAGGATCGGCAAAACACCAGGAAAAAAGGTCAACATACGTGATTTCTACGGCATAAAGGTGAAGGTTGAAAGGTATGCTTCATAGGGCTGTGAATTTTTGGGCGCCACACAATTTGATTTGATTCGAGCCTTGTGGGTATCTATTCGATTGAGAATCGATTCAAGACAATTCTCTATTCAAAATCAATACTTTTTAATAACATTCGGTGCTAGTTCTACGATTAACTTAATTCCTCCATAAAATTGAAAAACAGCTCTGAAAAATGTTTATATATAACTTCACTGTTTTTTTTTTTTAAATATAAAATTTTACATTTAATAAAGTCAAATACAAATAAGGCAACAAGAGAAGTATCCAACACATCTCTTTTGTAAAATAAGTCTGTACTGCAGATATGGGCATCTACTGTATATTAACAATATGCTTTGCCTGAGTGGCTTGACAGATTGAAAAAAGTAAACACAAAAAAGTTAAAAATGTTTTTTTTGACATTCCTAATGCTTCATGCTGCTCATACTGTGGAGTTTGTGTCAAGTGAGAGCGGCTCCTACCCTGCCTCGCTCGGTGTGTGGAGGAGGAAGGGCACAGCACCCACAGCACTCAAAACATGCATTTTGGGGAGGGAATTTTGCCTGTCGTTCACAATCATTATGGAAGACAAGTCGATGGATGTATTTTTAATAAAATGCCTTCTAACTCGTAAAGAAAAGTCCGCTTAGAATGGAGCCAATGGGAGGTCCTCTATTCCGCCCGTAAAACCCAATAAATAACCATCTAAAAACCACCAACAATACTCCTGACTTAAAAAAGTAACCAAGTTTCAGTGATATTGTTATTATAAGCGCTAACGCAGACAAACTATTTATAGCAGCGCCATGATCACTAGCATGTGACCCTATGTTGACATCACCGGCTGGTGAGCTGCTTCCTCGCCTCGGTGATCATGAAAGTTTATTTTAAACCATCAGTAATGAATCTCACTTTGATAGTATAAGGACGAGGAAGTTATCCGACAAATTGGTACACTTGGACAGCCAATTTAGACCCAGAAATGGTGAAAAAGACACGACGCATGTTGAAGAAAACAGCCGACGTAATGCGTTTTTTAAATGAATGCGCCGCCATATGCTTAAAATGAGCAAAATACGTAAATGTTAAATGTTATAAATGTGCCTGTTATTACATTATATGTATACTTACATCATGTATACAAACCTTATCGGGGGTGTTTGGATGTTTTTTTAAGCACTTTATTACATGTATACTTACATCATGTATACAAACCTTATCAGGGGTGTTTGGATGTTTTTTTAAGCACTTTATTATATGTATACTTACATCATGTATACAAACCTTATCGGGGGTGTTTGGATGTTTTTTTAAGCACTTTATTATATATATACTTACATCATGTATACAAACCTTATCGGGGGTGTTTGGATGTTTTTTTAAGCACTTTAGGGGCGGTATAGCTCGGTTGGTAGAGCGGCCGTGCCAGCAACTTGAGGGTTGCAGGTTCGATCCCCGCTTCCACAATCCTAGTCACTGCCGTTGTGTCCTTGGGCAAGACACTTTACCCACCTGTTCCCAGTGCCACCCACACTGGTTTAAATGTAACTTAGATATTGGGTTTCACTATGTAAAGCGCTTTGAGTTACTGGAGAAAAAGCGCTATATAAATATAATTCACTTCACACTTCACTTATTTTTCGGACTATAAGTCGCATTTTTCTTCATAGTTTGACGGGGGTGCGACTTATACTCAGGAGCGACTTATGTGTGAAATTATCAACACATTATACTCAGGAGAGACTTATGTGTGAAATTATTAACACATTACCGTAAAATATCAAAATATATTATTTAGCTCATTCACGTAGGAGACTCGACGTATAAGATTTCATCGGATTTAGCAATTAGGAGTGACAGACTGTTTGGTAAACGTATAGCATTTTCTATATGTAATAGTTAATTGAATGACTCCTACAATACTATGTTACGTTAACATACCAGGCACCTTCTCAGTTGGTTATTTATGCGTCATATAACGTACACTTATTCAGCCTGTTGTTCACTATTCTTTATTTATTTTAAATTGCCTTTCAAATGTCTATTCTTGGTGTTGGGTTTTAACAAATAAATTTCCCCAAAAAATGTGACTTATATATGTTTTTTCTTTCTTTATTATGCATTTTCAGCGGGTGCGACTATTACTACAGGGAGCGACTTATTTGCCAAAAAATACGGTATTTAGAATGCAAAAAAAAAAAAAAGACATACAAATATGTTCTTCTGTTACATAAGTATTGCTAATCATAGGCAACGTTTAAAAAAAAAAGTGCAGTTCTTTAAGAATTACATACACTGGTATGGTGGTGTGATCTCAAATACATATCTCTTTATAATACCGGTAAACCACCATGCCTAATTTGTATGCCAATTCATTTTTGGTCAGTTATTGATGTTCCTTTCTAATGCAGTACCGTATATTTGGATCATCTTTGTGATTAATACATGGTTTCATATAATTTGATACGTTTATAAACTGTCAGTAGGTTAGACATAAATATTGACTACCATTAAAAGTAAGATTACTAATTCAGTGTAATATTTGAGTGGGCCCCCAGGTCCCTCTGTACAGTAGTGGAAAACTTGGGCCGCGAGGTCAAAAAGGTTAGGAACCCCAGTCTCAAATTGCATACATTGCGCAATCCTAAATTCGACCTCAATATTATACATGATATCAAAATGCCTACCGAGAGGGGGGTGGTATATAAGGACCAGATTATGCACCTGAAAATTACTTCATGATGTTGGTGGAGGGTTGCCAGGTCATTTTTAACCATCAACCATCAGTCTCTGTGGTCATTTTTCT
>NC_084634.1:27997653-28092653 GCF_033978795.1 Nerophis ophidion
GAACATGTAAATTAATGCATGATTGCAGCTATTCATCTCAGTTAGGAAAAGTACCTAGTCAGTTGAATCACTGTTGCGCTAATGCGATTTCCGTTTGTCTCATTATGATTGAGCCCTGATGGGTGCCCATTAGAGGGCTGGGTAAACCACGGCTGCGGGGGACGAGGATTGATCCCCGTGCTAATGTGTACAGAGAGATGGCCGCATTAGAATGTAAATAACCAGCCCAGTCAATCCCCCCAGTCATATAGACACGTCACACCCCTTACAACGAAGGGATGGCACCTTTTGTGCCTTCGCCATGGCAACGGTATAACCAACTCACAACAATGAAAAGGGTCAAGACCAATGAAGAAAAAAAAGCCTCAGGGTTACTAAATCGTTGACAGCAATTAACTACTCTAGGCGTCACAGAGCACCATGTGTTAATTTAACAACCACAGTGCAGAATAATTTTGTTCTGCTTCAGGACTGCAAAGGTTCTCCAGATAAAAAGTAGCAACATTTTCAATATCACCTGGGTTGCTTTTTTGAGAGTACCTTTAAGAACCAATAAAAAATGGCTGAAGGCGTAGCTTTGGGATTCGTACAGCTTAAAAGGAGGTGACAGCAGAGTAAAGCACAATGACAAGTGCGTGGAGTAACAAGTGACAAATAATTGGCAACAAAAATGTCCAAAACCTTCCATGCAAATCACGTTCATAAAACTTCTTTTTTCCTTCTTACAAATAATCCCATCTGCAGATTCGTGATGGTTGGTACTGAGCATTATATATTGATGCATGAATAATTTAATACATAAAACTTCTAAACTAAAGGAAGGAAATGTGGCAGCAAATTAGTTTGGTTTTCAAACAGTCCAACATGCTGCAATATGGAGTTATATAATGGAAACTTGTATAATGCCCTTCAACGCTTTAGGTAGAATGCATGAAGTGTAGGACTGCAGTGTTATCACAATGTGGAGAAAAGATGAGCGTCAAAAACCATCGAGCCAAGTGTTCCAAATGACAATCATAGTGGATCCTGGAAGAACCAGTGTTGGGTAATTCTAGTCCATGTTCCCCCCCCCCCCCCCCCCCATTTTACCCTTCATCCACAATCTTTCTGTTTTCTAAATAGTGAAAAACTACTGCTGGGAAGAGGCGGGGATACGATCTATTCCGCTTTTAACCATCCAAAAACCACCATTTTATATATACAATCTGCAAGTATATATACACACCATAATTTCCGGACCATAAAGCGCACCCATTAGACACACCAGTATATAAGACGCACTCAAGTTTAAAAGAAAAAAAAACGTTCCATATATTAGCGTATAAGCCGCAGGTTTATACGTTGCAAAATTAGTTATTTACACAGAAATATTTTGTGAATGTTTATCTACATACTTTGTTTCCAAATGGTGTCTTTAACACGGCAGTTAAACGGCTGATCAAGCAAAACAGAAGTCAGCGTCATGGAGCCTCTAGCTGCAGAAGCTCGCTCTCTAATCAGCTAAACAGACTCAATAACTCTACGGTGACGTCTCGGTAGGGCTGGGTGATATTGCCTTTCTTAATACCGCGATATATGATATATATTACAATATTTTGCCTCAGCCTTGAATGAACACTTGATGCATATAATCACAGCAGTATGATGATTCTATGTGTCTACATTAAAATATTCTTGTTCATACTGAACTAATATATGCTACTTTTAAACTTTCATGCAGAGAAGGAAATCACAACTAAGTCAATTTACCAAAACTGTATTTATTAAAGTTATTAGCACGTGACTTTTCAAATGATGCTACATATAAGCAGTAATGCTACTTCTGGTAGCAACGCTTGTGTCCCACACATGACAAATTAAAGTTGTCTATTCGACATATTCCAGCTTGAAGCCGAACCACTGCCAGACGATGGACTCCCCTGCTGTTTTTCTTGGGAATTAATTCTTCCTTCATTTATTACGAGATTCGCACCTTCTTTCTCCGCAACAACCCGCTAGCATCACAGCTAACGTTAGCCACGCTGCGACCTCTCCGCTGGGCGAGGGCATGTATGTGACTTATGATGTGACAGTAAGTGACATATGTAAGAATGTGCTCCTGCTTGTCTGTGAGGAGACAGGAAAGAGCGAGGAGAGCCTGCAGTGTAATGCCCGCAGCTGCGTGAGAACGTCGACGCGAATATTACGATATAGTCATTTTCTATATCGCACAGAGACAAACCAGCGATATATATCATATATCGATATATCGCCCAGCCCCACGTCTCGGTGTATTTACTGAGAAATGTGTGAAACTAAAACAATACAAAAAGAATAAGTTAATACTAACACAGACACTCATAAACGTGTTAGCATATTAGCTAATGCTAACAAGTCTAGCTTGGTTACATTACGATAGTCCCTAAAAATATGCATAGACTTCACACATGGGATGGTTTAGTAAGTATGAATTGTTTTAGTTATACTGTAAAACTTATAAACGTTGCTTGGAGTGATGAAGAGTCCATACGAGTAGAAACAAAAGGGCATTGCAACACCGGCAGTAAGCAATATTGTCTGAAAGATGGCGCCATAGCACAAACAATACACACCATTTCGGTGTCTCTGCCGTTTTTTTTTGTGTTTTTTTTTTAACTATTTGCCATACGGCAGTTAGCAAAGAAAAATTCATAAATTAGCTGCGCCATTTTATAGGTGACTGCATGTACTGTAGTAATAGGTACATTCATAACATGTAATATTTACAATACATTAGTCATTTTAACTTCTTCCATGGGCGCTTTATGCACACAAAGCACATAGCAACAAACGCTACTTGAGCACTTTCTGTGTTTGAGACTTGGTGAGAACCTTGGCATGTTATAATGTAGCACTTTTCATTCCAAATAATAACATAAAAAATGAGACGTACAATGTCTACTCTCACTGGGATGGTTACATCTTTCAGCACTTGGACTTTTCTTGAGGTGCCAAATTCAGAATAATCTTCACTATTCAGATAAACAGTGCTTTCTCACGATTTTGTCAGGTTGCACTTGTTGAGAGCCATACAGTATCAAGTCTGTTGGATTTTTTTTAAGGTTGACCAACTTCCCGGCTCGATGCCACAACCTTCTACGTTACAAATGAGATGCACGATTTATAACTTTGCATTAACTTTTACTAACTTAAAGGCAATACAGCAGCAACAGAATCAGCTCAAACTTTTTTATTTCATTGCGAGTCGCAACCAGTTAGCTAGTAGCTGGCCACTTGCTAGTGGCTGGAGGAGCGGTGTGAGCAAGGCCATGTCTAAAAAGTAGTTACTCTCTGTTAGCTCCTACTATAACAATGTCGCCATAGCTTGGTTAATATGCAGCTCATGGCCAGTGTTGAGACTAACGCGTTACTTTGTAACGTGTTACTGTAGCGCCATTATTTTCGGCAGTAACTAGTAGTCTAACGTTATTTTCTATATTCAGTAACTCAGTTACCGTTACTACATGATGAGTTACTACACGATGCGTTACTACATGATGCGTTACCACACAAAAAATAACATAACATAACACAGTAACGGCTAGAAACAGAAGATCTGAGTGTGTTTTATTGGAGAGTTGCAGTGTCGCCCTTCTGAATCTTCTTGTGTCACAAGAGGCGCGCTCTTTGTGTGTCTGGGTGTGGGTGTGGGGGGGGGGGGGGGGAGGGGCGTGTCTGTGTTTACTAAGAAGACATCATTGCGGAGACGCAGTTGAGTTTCTTAACATGGAGATATTCTCACTACTTTTATTTTGTCGAGCACAAAGAAAAGAACATTTTAGTTAAATGTAAGTTGTGTCTTGCATCAAAGATCTTATCTCCTGCCCAAAACAGCAATTCAAATCTGCTGAAACAGCTACAAAAGCAACATGCTTCGAAATGAGAGAGAAAGACTTCGATGCCACTTCACCTCCACTCAAAGATTCTAACGGAGGCACTGCTAGCCAGGACAACATTGATAGAGCCATTGCAGCGTATGTGCTAGGAGACATGCAGGCTACTTCTACAGTGGAGTCACCCGCTTTCAGGCAGCTAATTAGCATGATACCAGCGTAAAACAGCAAATGGCACGGAAAACATTTTCACGTACCTGGACAGTGAGAACATTAACATAGAAAGCGAGCTAAGAAGACACTCCAAACTCTGCCTCTGCTCATCATTTATTACTGAATGTACACACACTATCACTTCTATTATATATTTTCATTCTAGACTTCTAGAGTGTTTGATTATCACATCACTCTAAATGTATAGACATACATAAAGAGGGATCGTAGTGGCACAGGCCCATTTTTCCTTTTCTCTAAACTAAAACTTGGGAAATGTGTAGTGTGTTCTGGGCTTCACTGAAGACTGATGATTTTATTTCACAATTCCTTGATAAAAAAAAAAAAATGCCTGGTTAGGCTTTTTGTATGTCATGTGTGCCTTCCTTGGGTGAAGCCAGGTTTACAGCTATGTTGTTATTATGCTGTTTGTTACTTATGTATGTCAGGGGCGTCACTAGACCTAATACTGTACTGGGGCACACCTGGGGCACAAATAATTCATGTGAGCGTACAAAGCGCGCAAGCAAAAACATTTTTAGCACTTATTTATCATAAAAAATACATAAATAGTGCTTTAAACTATGAAATCATATCAGATTATGTTGTATGGATCTTTGATTAACCACCTGAAATTAACTAATGCATTTGACCTACTTGTGCACTTTTTTACTCCAGACTTCTAAACTGCTACTGGTAAAAGCAAAAAGGAAGAGCAATGAATCTTTTTGAAACATATATTGCAGTAATCATCTGCAATTATAACATCTACAAAAGTCAAACAAAAAATAAAGCACCCCTACATCTCTGGGTTCTTTTATATTATTTAATTTCCATTTTTGGCAATGTGGCTAATCCTATTTCAGATACACAAAACTATAAAATATACACAAAACAATAAAGCCACAGTAGTAGAATAAATAAACAACTGTTGTGCGTCTGTTCAGGGAATCATTTTCTGAGCAGTAAATCGTAACGTTTCGTTTTCATTTGTGCAAAGTGGTCATTCACTCTGGACAGACATGGAAATATTACAGTAACTGTTATACAGTTGAGCAGTGGTTCCCAACTGCTGGGTCGTGACATAAAAGTGGATTGTGTGTCATTTTCCGTGAGTCGCAGTCAGATGTGTGCATGAAAAAAATAAGTTTAGGGAGAAAAAATCAAATTGTGGCAACAAAACCAGATATTTTTAGCCATTTTTCTAGTGACTATTAGTGAGTATTTTTAGCAAAAGGAAAACCGACTAACAAGTTGGAGGAGGACTCAGGACAGACATGGAAATATATATATTTTTAAATCTAAATGGGGCAACAAAACCCGATATTTTCAGCCATCTTTCTGAAAACAAATACAGAAATGTTACTATTTTTTCTGGAAACAAAACCAGATGCTTTAGCCATTTTTCTGGTGACAAAACAAGATTATTTTTGTCAAAGTCACACCGATTAACAAGACAAGTCTACTGTGCTATTTTTCTGTGAAATAAACTTGAATGATTTAAAAATTTGGCTCACGACTTGATATGGAAACATGTTTTTCTTCCTGAAGATAAAGCATTTGAGAAGCACTCAACTCACACATGCTTACTCCAAATCATCATTGATGCAGAACCAGCAGACAATAACCAACATTATGTTTCATGTTCATTGGAAATTCCCCTGACAGCTTGTACAGCAAATGAATATGTTTGTCTTGATACAAGGAATAATGTTTGCTAACTTAGCATCAACTTAAGACAATGATGTTGCTAGCTAGGACTTCACTTACGTCTCTCATTCCTGCTGCTTCTTCTCTGCTGCAGGCGAATAACTTTCTTAAATCCATCTAGGAGTTACAGTTTGAGTCAAATCAAAATCAAAATAATGTAATTAACAAATTGTTTTTGGCTAACGTTACCTACCTCACGCAGTGATTCTCATCCTCTCTCTCTCTCTCTCCCTCTCTCTCTCTCAACTGAAGTCTCGATCCACACGTGAATAAATTACCATATTAAGTAGCCATGTGCTCATTGTTACGTGGAGTGAAAACAGTAGCAATCAATCACTATTCTAAGTAGTATGTGCACTGTTGTCTATGTTATGTAGACTTAAAACTCTGAAGCGTTTTTTTTTATTGGTGAAATTTTTACTGGGGCACTGCAGATCAACAGTGGGGCACGTGCCCCAGTGAAATATGTCTGGCAACGCCCCTGATGTATGTTATGTTGCAGCTATTTAAAATAGTGGCCTGAAATAAAATGGCCCTTTGAAACATATCTTTGTCTTTGTGTGTTGTATGCAGACCCCATTGCTTAGCAGAGTTCAGTGATGCAAATGCATGTCAAGTTGATCAACAGATTGTATTTTTCTCCAGTGCAATAACAGTACTGAAATGAAGGTCAAATGGGGATTTATGGGAGCTTTAAAAAAAAAAAGAAGAAGTAACCAAATAGTTACTTTTCACACTAACGCATTACTTTTTGGTGCAATTAAAGGCCTACTGAAGATTTTCTTATTTAAACGGGGATAGCAGGTCCATTCTATGTGTCTCACTTAATCATTTCGCGATATTGCCATATTTTAGCTGAAAGGATTTAGTAGAGAACATCGACGATAAAGTACGCAACTTTTGGTCGCTAACAGAAAAGTCCTGCCTTTACCGGAAGTTGCAGACGATGACGTCACCCGTTGATGGCTCCTCACATTCTCACATTGTTTTTAATGGGAGCCTCCAACAAAAAGAGCTATTCGGACCGAGAAAACGACAATTTCCCCATTAATTTGAGCGAGGATGAAAGATTTGTGTTTGTGGATATTGATAGTGACGGACTAGAAAAAAAACAAACAAACAAAAAAAACAAGTAAAAAAAAAAAAAAAACAGAGAAAGAGCCATCAATTTGTCAATCCTTTCCATGTCCGGGCCAGGTAAGGTTCCCCGTGTTGAGTCAAATTGTCAGATGTTTTTAGACACATTTACTAGGATAATTCTGGGAAATCCCTTATCTTTCTATTGTGTTGCTAGTGTTTTAGTGAGTTTAATAGTACCTGATAGTCAAAAGGGTGTATCCACGGGTGTCTTGAGGCAGCTGTCGACGGCAGCTGTACGGACGGCACAAGCTCAGCTGATCTCCGGTAAGTGGCGACTTTTTACCACACTTTTCTCACCGAAAACTGCTGGTTGACATCTGGTCGTGATCCATGTTCGCTTGACTGCTCTGATCCATAGTAAAGTTTCACCTCCAGGAATTTTAAACGAGGAATCACCATGAGTTTGTGTGGCTAAAGGCTAAAGCTTCCCAAATCCATCTTTCTACTTTGACTTCTCCATTATTAATTGAACAAATTGCAAAAGATTCAGCAACACAGATGTCCAAAATACTGTGTAATTATGTGGATAAAGCAGACGACTTTTAGCTGTGTGTGTGCGCAGCGCTAATATTTCCTAACAGTCCGTGACGTCACGCGTACATGTCAGCATTCCGCGACGTTTTCAACAGGACACTTCGCGGGAAATTTAAAATTGCTATTTAGTTAACTAAAAAGGCCGTATTGGCATGTGTTGCAATGTTAATATTTCATCATTGATATATAAATAAATGATAAATGGGTTGTACTTGTATAGCGCTTTTCTACCTTCAAGGTACTCAAAGCGCTTTGACACTACTTCCACATTTACCCATTCACACACACATTTACACACTGATGGAGGGAGCTGCCATGCAAGGCGCCAACCAGCACCCATCAGGAGCAAGGGTGAAGTGTCTTGCTCAGGACACAACGGACGTGACGAGGTTGATACTAGGTGGGATTTGAACCAGGGACGCTCGGGTTGCGCACGGCCACTCTTCCACTGCGCCACGCCGTCCCAATATATAAACTATCAGACTGCGTGGTCGGTAGTAGTGGGTTTCAGTAGGCCTTTAACTGAGTTAGTAACTGAGTTACGTTTGAAATAAAGTAACGAGTAACTGTAAGTAGTTACAGGTTTACAGTAACTAACCAAACACTGGTCATGGCATGTAAATGGAGCGTGGATGGCAGTTTTTGGATGTTTTTTTTTTTACAGGTGGAATAGATGAATTCCAATTACCTGCATTGTTACTGGCAGCTTTTTCCACTATGTAGAACACACATTAAAGGGAAAGACCTGTGTTCTTTTCTCACATAGGGATTGTGGATAATGGGCAAAATTCCTAAAAAAGTGCAGTTTTTCTTTAATTAACTAAATTGAGTGAACATTTCACTACCGAATTAAAACAAGTATATCTCCAATCTTATGACGCTAACCACTGCTCCTTATCATGTACCCACAAATCTCTACATAAATGGCTCTTAAGTTAGTCTGCTGAGATCTCCTTTGACTTGGATTATCACTATCAAGCAGTGTAGACACTCAGGAACCAGCTGCTCAGGCATTTTTTTTCAACAATTTAATATGTCGTATAAACTGGCTAATTAGTCTGAATTGCGTGCGACTCTTGGTGCCAGGCCGACATTTTAGTCCTCCCATGTCGACATGCTCAATGAAGTCTGTACATAATTGATTTGGGGAGAGCTAGAAGTTGACTTACGGCCAACAAGACTCAAATTATACTTGTCATATTGTGTGAATGTGTAAACTGGTATATATAGGCATTAATTAGTGGTAAAAGGAACATAAACATGATTCAGCTACTAAAAGTTTTACAACCAATGAATAATAAACGGCAAGGGTTTGGGCCAAAAAAAGATAATCTCTCACTTTATAATGCACATTACTGCCCTCATTGGACAGAAGGGGACTATAATTGATGACAACAAGTGATACAAGCATTTAAATGTAGGCCAAGATTACTTAAAAATGAAAAAAAAATAAAAGTATATATCCATACATACATACATATACACATTATATATGTATAATGTGTACATGTATATATATATATATATATATATATATATATATATATATATATATATATATATATGCCTATTATGACTCTTACATTTAATTTTCTGATTACTTTAGTGTAGAGTTGTACGGCATACGGGTATAAGTATAGTACCGCGATACTTATGAATCATATTTGGTACTATACCGCCTCTAAAAAGGACCGATCCATGTGTCCCTGGACAAATGAGGACTTTGAATATGACCAATGTATGATCCTGTAACGACTTGGTATCGAATTGATACCGAAATTTGTGGTAAAATCATAATCCCTAAAACATCATAATTCCTAGGTAGGGGTGCTGAAAAAAACACTATTCACGTCCAAATCCCGATTCTTATTTCTTACAATTCTAAATCGAATCGGAATTTGTAAGAATACATACATACATACATACATACATACAAACCCCGTTTCCATTTGAGTTGGGAAATTGTGTTAGATGTAAATATAAGAGGAATACAATTATTTGCAAATCCTTTTCAACCCATAAACAACTGAATGCACTACAAAGACAAGATATTTCATGTTCAAACTCATAAACTTTATTTTTTTTTGCAAATAATTAACTTGGAATTTCATCGCTGCAACACGTGCCAAAGTAGTTGGGAAAGGGCATGTTCACCCCTGTGTTACATCACCTTTATTTTTAACAACACTCAAACATTTGGGAAATGAGGAAACTAATTGTTGAAGCTTTGAAAGTGGAATTCGTTCCCATTCTTGTTTTATGTGGAGCTTCAGTCGTTCAACAGTCCAGGGTCTCCGCTGTCGTATTTTAAATGCACTCTTTTTTTACGAAGCCACGCTGTTGTAACACTTGTCTTGCTGAAATAAGCAGGGGCGTCCATGATAACGTTGCTTGGATGACAACATATGTTGTTCCAAAACCTGTATGGACCTTTCAGCATTAATGGTGCCTTCACAGATGTGTAAGTTACCCATGCCTTGGGCACTAATACACCCCCATACCAACACAGATGCTGGCTTTTGAACAATCCGAGTGGTTATTTTCCTGTTTGTTCTGGAGGACACCACATTCTCTGTTTCTCAATATAATTTGAAATGTGGACTCGTCAGACCACAGAACACCTTTCCACTTTGCATCAGTCCATCATAGATGAGCTCGGGCCCAGCGAAGCCGGCGGCGTTCCTGGGTGTTGTTGATAAATGGCTTTTGCTTTGCATAGTAGAGTTATAACTTGCACTTACAGATGTAGCGACCAACTGTATTTAGTGACAGTGGTTTTATGAAGTGTTCCTGAGCCCATGTGGTGATATCCTTTACATACTGATGTTGGTTTTTGATGCAGTACCGCCTGAAGGATCAAAGGTCCTTAACATAATCGCTTACGTGCAGTGATTTCTCCAGATTCTCTGAACCTTTTGATGATTTTACGGACTGTAGATGGTAAAATCCCTAAATTCCTTGCAATAGCTTGTTGAGAAATGTTGTTCTAAAACTGTTTGACAATTTGCTAACAAATTGGTGACCCTCGCCCCATCCTTGTTTGTGAATTACTTAGCCTTTCATGGAAGCTGCTTTTATACCCAATCATGGCACCCACCTGTTCCCAATTAGTCTGCACACCTGTGGGATGTTCCAAATAAGTGTTTGATGAGCATCCCTCAACTTTATCAGTATTTATTGCCACCTTTCCCAACTTCTTTGTCACGTGTTGCTGGTATCAAATTCTAAAGTTAATGATTATTTGCAAAAAAAAAAAATGTTTATCAGTTTTAACATCAAATATGTGGTTTTTGTAGCATATTCAACCGAATACGGGTTGAAAATGATTTGCAAATCATTGTATTCCGTTTATATTTACATTGAAGACAATTTTCCAACTCATATGGAAATGAGGTTTGTATATGTATACATATAAATATATACACACACACATATATATATACCTATATATATATATCTAATACCAATATATATATATATATGGATATATATATATATATATATATATATATATACACACACATATATATACACACACACACACATATATATATATATATATATATATATATATATATATATACACACACACAGTGGGGAAAAAAAGTATTTAGTCACCCACCGATTGTGCTTTCTCCCACTTAAAATGATGACAGAGGTTTGGAATTGTCATCATAGGTACACTTAAACTGTGAGAGACATAATGTGAAAAAAAAATCCAGGAATTCACATTGTAGGAATTTTAAAGAATGTATTTGTAAATTATGGTGGAAAATAAGTATAAGTGGGAGAACTTGCACAATCGGTGGCTGACTAAATACTTTTTTGCCCCACTGTGTGTGTGTATATATATATATATATATATATATATATATATATATATATATATATATATATATATATTATACCGCTTGTCCCTCCTGGCGAGCATCGCATGAGGCATATGCTTGTTGAAGACCCCCAGCTTCACATTTCAATGTTGGATATACCTATTGTGCAGGTCAAAAAAGCAAAACTGCTTGGTGTTTCATGGTCCGATCATGATAGTATTTTAATGAAAATGGGAAGAGGTTTAGCCGAGGTCAGAAAGCGCTCCACTTTCTTGACATCCTCAACAATGGGTCAAGTTATACAGTCCTTGGTTTTCTGTCATCTTCATTACTGTCCTATAATATGGTCCGCTACAACTAAGTTTGACCTGAACAAACTGCAACTTGTTCAAAACAGAGCGGCTAGACTGTTACTTAAATGTTCATTGCACACTAATATTTCATTTATGCATTCACGCCTGTCCTAGTTGTCTGTTGAACAAAAGATGCAGTGTAGTCTCCTTATGTTCTTTAGAACTACCATTTTAGATCAATCAACAGATTACTTTTACAAACAGTTTTTAAATTCAACTAACACACATACTTATGACACCAGGAATACCTGCAATGGCTATTTGGCACTTCCTGCTCCCAGGACCAACCTCCTCAAACATACAGTCATGTATAGATGTATATCATTCTGGAATATTTTGCCATCACACATTAAGCTCTCACAAAGTAAACTGTCATTTAAGACAGCTACGAAGATACACCTTTTGTAGCTGACCACATGACGTGATTTTTTTAATACTGGTTTTAACTAGCTTTTTATCTTATGTTGTATTTTTCCATTACATAATGTTTGGTAATGCATGTATTCTTTGTATTTTAATTTTGTATGCTCCTATATGGACCCCAGGAAGACTAGCAGTCGCCTTGGCATCAGCTAATGGGGATCCATTCAATAAACAAACAATATTCACTAGCGTATACGTCTGCAGCCAAGAGGAGCTTTTGGGTTGTATATCCTCTGTGTCCTGATAGTAGATTTTTTAAAATATTGAATATATTTGTTTTATAATTTTTTTCCGCTCTTCGGGCAGTGCTTTAAAATATAGCTAGATGGTAGTAGCTAGCTAATAGCGAGCTAGCGGAAAACATCCATCCACACTGGATGGACGCTCCTGAATGCAACCAATTTGTGGATCAAAGTACAAGAGGGTATCTAGTCGATACTACAATGATTACGTCGATATTTCTTATTATCACACTTTTTAAATTCAGGAAATACATCACTGAACACAGAAGAACTTGATTTATGACCAATGTATGAACCTGTAACTACTTGCTCTTGGATTGATGCCCAAATTTGTAGAATCACCCAAAACTTTTGAAAAAAAAGTATCCAAACAACAGAAGAATAAGTGTGGGCCATCAGTCACATAAAAAAATAGTTTGAGTGTCTTTTTAAAGGAAGTTTAGTACCTTTTTCCCCCTTAACACCATAGTCCTTTATTAGTACTGGTATATCGTACAACCATAGCAGGGATTATGAAAAATGTCTTATCAACCAAAAATGTTGCGACCCCCCTGCACTCCCTGTCTGCTCTGGCAGACTCAACGGTTGTTATCAAGTAATTGAAACATCGCTCAGCCAACCAGGACCATTAGCAACACATTAAATAAGAACTGCACTTTTTTTGGGAATATCGTATATTGTTCTCAATCATTATGAGAGACAAGAACACGTCTTTTTCTTTTTTTTAGGATTTTAAAGATTTAAAAAACGCTTGCAAGATGCAGCTAACGGGAGTCACCGTTGTAGCCTTCAAAGCCATCTGAAAAAACTTCAAAACCCTCCATCAACGTTTTACGTCTGTAACAGACACCTTCATAACAATATGAAATATGTTCAATATTTACCGTATTTTGGTCATTTTATGCACAGCCGGAACTATTTCTTTGGCGCATTTATTTCCGTTTCCATAGCAGCGCACTTGCAACTTCCCGCAACAAATTTGTTCCTACTTCTCGAATCAAACGCGAGTGTGTTTTCTAACCATGGTAGACTTGGTAACAGACAACAGAAACAACATTTTTTGAACAAATGAGGATTCACAACCTTATCTTATATTACGGAAGAATGAACTGGTGCTTATAGAAGCTAGCACGAAGAAGAGGCTGAAATGTTGGAACAGACGGAAGCCGAGAGAGTGCGACATGGTCACGTTGCAAATGTGGAACTTTGAGCCAAGCTATGCCGAATTAATGGATTGTTTACTCAAATCAAGAGGAAACATCCCCAGCCAGCTGAAACAAATGGACAAGTGTCCATTGAGTAAGTCACTATACAGTTGATCATGATACATGCAGCACATCACCGTACACTACAGCGCATACGCTGAGGAGCTAGCTGTGTACAAACAAAACATGAAATAATACTTTACAGATACTGTAATATGATTGTTCATGTTTTTCCAGACAGTACAGATTGGTGTCGTATCGCAGTGTTGTGCATTACAAACTCAAACCCGTTTCATGCTGACATTAGGGCTGGCCGATATATTGAGTTTGTAAGATAATTCGATATAATTTTAAACAAGATATGCATTAAAAAATATTCCAATATCGATATAATTTATTTCACGTTAAAATGACCAAACAGCGCTTATTTGTTGTGTTCTTGTTCTCCCCTGCTTCGCACTCGCTACTAAACCCCTCCCTTTCTGCTCACCAAGACGTGCTTGTACGTATAAGAACATCCATGATTGATTGGTTGTTTACTATGGTGAATCACGATTGGTTGAGGCCAATCAGAGGCAAAATAGGGCGGGTCATGGAACCGAGAAGGAAATAAAAACAGACATCCAAAATGACAACAAGAGAGTTGTAGAAGAGAAGAGGGAATATTCAAGCGGACAATTTATATATTAAAAAAAAAGTAGTGGAAGATGGCAGAGGGATTGTCTAGTTTAGATTTTTCTTTTAGAGATGTAGACAACGTCCAGGAAACCCACAGTGCGTCTACTTGGCCACATTTGGACAAATGTATGCGTCTGGATAAATTATTCATTTGAGTTGTTTACCATGTAAGCCCAAATTTAAACTGTTCTCCAGTTGCCATATTTCCGAGAGAAATGCTGCCAAAAATGTACACCGAAGTGAGGAAGATCATTAACGCACAATTAAGTCAAGTCACTTACTTGGCGCTGACCAGAAACATATGTGTGTGACAGTCCAATACATCGTCAACTGGGAATTAAAAAGTGCCTGCTTGCAAATGTATTTTTTATCCGAGTTTGATACATTTTGTATTGTTTGCACAGCTATGTTATTTATTTTACGTAGAAAAAATGTTTTTCTGTTTAATTTATGTTATGTAATTTTGTGCAATTCAAACAGTTTATTTTCTGTGCTGTTAATACCCATCTTGACTAACTGGGTTAATAAATGTGTTTACAGTACAGGGCTGCGAATCTTTGGGTGTCCCACGATTCGATTCAATAATCGATTCTTGGGGTCGCGATTCGATTATATATCGTTTTTTTTTTTTCGATTCAACGCGATTCTCGATTCAAAAACGATATTTTTCCGATTCAAAACGATTCTGTATTCATTCAATACATATGATTTCAGCAGGATCTACCCCAGTCTGCTGACATGCTAGCAGAGTAGTAGATTTAAAAAAAATAAGCTTTTATAATTGTAAAGGACAATGTTTTATCAACTGATTGCAATAATGTACATTTATTTTAACTATTAAACGAACCAAAAATATGACTTACTTTATCTTTGTGAAAACATTGGACACAGTGTGTTGTCAAGCTTATGAGATGCGATGCAAGTGTAAGCCACTGTGACCCTATTGTTTTTATTTTTTTTTATTTTTATAAATGTCTAATGATAATGTCAATGGGGGATTTTTAATCACTGCTATGCTGAAATTATAACTAATATTGATACTGTTGTTGATAATATTCATTTTTGTTTCACTACTTTTGGTTTGTTCTGTGTCGTGTTTGTGTCTCCTCTCAATTGCTCTGTTTATTGCAGTTCTGAGTGTTGCTGGGTCAGGTTTGGTTTTGGAATTGGATTGCATAATTATGGTATTGCTGTGTATTGTTTTGTTGGATTGACAAAAAAAAAAAAAAAAAAAAAAATCGATTAAAAAAAAAAATAAATTAAAAAAAAAGAGAGAATCGATTCTGGATCGCACAACGTGAGAATCGCGAATCGTATTCGAATCATTTTTTTCCCACACCCCTAGTTGTCATTCACTTCAATTTTAGTGAATATCGCTCAAAATGAATATCTTTATATGTATACTTTCACCGGAAAATATATTGAAATACATATCGAATATCGAGTTTAAGTAAAAATATATCGAGATATACTCTTTCGTCCATATTGCCCAGCTTTGGCTGACATAGAAGCTAGCTTATCTCTTTTGGTAGTTAGCTTTTACGGCTATACAGTAGCTTAGTTGGTGAAGGGGCCATGCCAGCAACTTGAGGGTTCCAGGTTCGATCCCCGCTTCTGCCAACCTAGTCACTGCTGTTGTGTCTTTGGGCAAGACACTTTACCCACCTGTTCTCAGTGCCACCCACACTGGTTTAAATGTAACTTAGATATTGGGTTTCACTATGTAAAACACTTTGAGTCACTAAAAAAAACCACTGTATAAATATAATTCACTTCACTTCACTAATACTGTAGCACGTCGATGTGTTGGTACACTAGAAAAAGAGTTCCTCAGTTTCGATCTTACAATAATATGGCTACAGCTTGGTTATTATACAGGTTACTGAACATAAATTAAGTATTGCTGATGATTTTTTTATGTATTTTTAAAGTAATTTAGAGGTAGAATACACTGCTCTCATTAGCTGCATTAAGAGCCACCGAAAACGAGCTTTATTCTATGTTAGAATAAAAAAAAAAATGTTTTGACTTCTTCTCTGTAAGGATTGTGAACTATAGGCAAAATTACCCCCAAAAAGCGCAGCTCCCCTTTAACCAATCCCGTGTCAAAGTACGGTCATTGAACCTCCTGAAATATGCCTTTTCAACACTTCTACATAAAACGATAAACATTTCTCCTGCAGTAAAGGAAACAACACAGCGTATCAAGATGATTTAAGCAAACTATGCCTATAATCTCGCTCATGCTCGCCGCCTCCACCACACTGTAGGTAAAATAAAACTGTGTTGACCTGAGCGCCCTGGGTCTTTGAATCTGAAAAGCATTGCGAGATGCACGGCAAAGGTTTGCAAAACACTGCTCAGGGACATTCGTAGCCAGACAATACATAAGACGTGCGCATGTCCAAAAAAATACGCAATAAGAAGTCACCTTCTGACTTGGGATTTATTCCATTAGGAAAAAAAGAGAACAGAACAAGCAATTGAAAATTTGGTGGGTTGTTTGTGTTCTGTATTATTGACAACAAAGAAAAAGGGGGGTTTTGATGCTGCGTTCCTGATTTCCTGGCAACCTTAATTGGCTCGAAAAACAATGCCTCCCACATACAATTAAGTATCCTCTGGAGAGCAGCAGCCTCTTGTTGTATGGCATGACTAATCTGACAATGTGGGCAAAATATCAGAGACAAGAGATACCGAGTCCAACAACTCGCACCAGCACCTTTGCCGTGTGCGCCACAGGAGAACAGCAGACGGACGCACCGATATAACACTCAACACAACTAGATTTATAATAGGCATTGGTCACATTCACTATTTGATGGGTGAAGCATATTATCCTCTGACTCATTTTTAAAACAGCAGAAATAAAAGTATCATTTTAAGCAACAGTTGATTCTATATAGGGCTGGCCGATATATCGATTATACGCAATATATCGCGGGTTTGCCTCTGTGCGATATAGAAAATGACTATCTTGATATTCGAGTATACATTCTCACGCAGTTGCTCTTGGCTGCTGGCATTAAACTATAGGTCTTTTATCTCTCTTTTGTCTCTGCTTCTCACAGAAAGATAAAACAAGCGCACCTTCTTACATATGTCACACACTGCACGCTCTCGCAGAGCAGAAAGGTAGTGGCATGGGTAACATTAGCTGTAATGCTAGCGGAGCAAGTGATAATACGAGAGAGAAAAGATGCGATTCTGGTAAATTCCTTCCCAAGAAAAACAGCAAGGGTCCATCGTCTGGCAGTGGTTTGGCTTCAAGCGGGAAGATGTTGAACAAACAACAGTAATATGTCAAGTAAAAACGTTGCAACAAAAAGTAGCAACACTGCTAATTTGAAGCATGACTTGAAAAGTCACCAGCTCGAGAATAAAGAGTGCTTGAAACTCCGCATGTCAACATCTCTGCCGGTGCCACACCAACAAAATGCCCAAGCAACCATTTCCACATCAACACCGTAGGAAACAAATAATCAACAACGGAAGGAGATAACGTCCACATGAACCAACCACATAGCGAAGGACGAACACTATTTGATTTCCTATTATGCAGCTCATTTTTATTTGACAGTTATTGAAATATATTGAGGGATATCATGCACAAAAGTGCACTTTATTTGTTTTAAACTATTGTAGTGGCGTTCTGTACAAAAAGTGCACTTTAATTTAGTGTTGTTTAGATAAGTCATCTTAGAGACACCATGCACAAAAGTGCAGTTATAGCTTGTTTTAAAATGTCTCTGACAATCTTGCACTTTCCGTTGGGAAATGACATGAATGTTTGTGCCACTGCTTAATAACTGTTTAATAAATACAGTTTTGGTAAATTGACTTAGTTGTGATTTCCCTCTCTGCATGAAAGTTTCAAATTAATATATATTAATGCAGTATGAACAAGAATGTTTTAATGTAGACACATAGAATCATCATACTGCTGTGATTATATGCATCAAGTGTTCATTCAAGGCTAAGGCAAAATATCGAGATATATATCGTGTATCGTGACATGGCCTAAAAATATCGAGATTTTGATAAAAGGACATATCGCCCAGCCCTAATTCTATCTTTTGAAAATTTCACCATTAAAAAGTTGAATCAATTTTAGAATAAGGCTCTTGTCGAGGGAAAATAGGTCATTGACGGGGACGGCGTGGGGCGGTTGGGAGAGTGGCCATGCCGGCAACCTGAGGGTTCATGGTTCGATCTCCACCTTCTACCAACCTCGCCACGTCCGTTGTGTCCTTGAGCAAGACACTTCACCCTTACTCCTGATGGGTCGTGGTTAGGGCCCTGCATGGCAGCGCCCTCCATTAGTGAGTGAGTGTGTGTGTGTGTGTGTGTGTGTGTGTGTGTGTGAATGGGTGAATGTGGAAATAGTGTCAAAGCGCTTTGAGTACCTTGAAGGTAGAAAAGCGCTATACAAGTATAACCCATTTACCATTTTATGATTACAAAAACAAAAATATTTCATCAACAAAATTAACACTGCCAGGTAGCACATGTGAGCAGAACATATTGTATCATCTCTTTCTCTTTTGGACTTTATCGGGTCGGTAGTGCATTCTTCACTCCACATTAAGTGAGGGATGAGGCAAAAAACTAACCCAGACCAACTGTAGTGGAGCTCAACATGAATATTTTGGTTTGTTATATTGTATCTCACCCTCAATTAGGGATGAAACAATAAAGAATATTAATGACAACCGCGGTAAAACTCCCCACCTTTAGTATTACTGTTTCAAATGGGTCATATTATGACTTTTTTCTACATATAAAACACTTCCTTGTGGTCTACATAACATGTAATGGTGGGTTATTTGGTCAAAATAATGCATGGATTATGTTTTACAGAACATTGTCAAGCTCCGTTCTGATCGTTGTTTTGTCTTATTCATGTGCCTCCACCTAGACTGCGTTTTCTCCCCGCCATCTGTTATAGTTATTAGCGCTTCCACAGTGAGTATTGACAGATAAGTTTTTTAACTTATATTAGACATGGCAACGGCGGAGGATGAATGTACATGTACGAGCCAGCCTGCCTCACGACAAGTCGATAAAGAAAAAAAAAGGCTCATGGTACTCGGGATAAATGTCTTCCATATCTTGATAATCCGCAGATGTCACAATCGAGAGAAACGTCACTAATAGGGCAAATTCCAAATGGCTCGTTTGAAGGAAGTGTGAAGGAAGGCAAGAGTGTTTTATAAATATTTCCTCAATGCATGCACGGTTTTATTTTCAATTTCTCTGGACTTATGCAGATCCCAAGTACACAAACAGGCACCAATAAGTAAGGAAAGTTGGTTTTGCATAACATGTCCCATTTAGATTAAAACCATCGAAAAACTGCGACTGATAACTGCACTTTGATAAACACACGGACTGACTAGCGCAAATTTGTTAGCTTAAAACAAAAGACATTAAAAAACAACATATCTCAAGCTAAACTTCTATAAAACACATGACTGTTTGATAGGTTGATTGGCAACACTAAATTGGCCCTCGTGTGTGAATGTGAGTGTGAATGTTGTCTGTCTATCCGTGTTGGTCCTGTGATGAGGTGGCGTCTTGTCCAGGGTGTACCCCACCTTCCGCCCGATTGTAGCTGTGATAGGCACCAGCGCACCCCGCGACCCCAAAGGGAATAAGCGGTAGTAAATGGATGGAAGGATGTTTGAGCAACAAAGATATTTAACTGTGCACATTAAAACTACAAAAAGGTGTTTTTATGGTGCGTTCAAGGCCCGCTGAATAGAGTTGGATGTTACCCCTGCCAGTGATATAAAATAATACTTGATTTCTTTTGTCACGCACGCTTCATTTAAATAAATATTGAAGTGCTACAGTACAGACCAATATGTAAAATAATAAAAGTTGAGCCATCAAAACAGATAAAATACGAAGACTAAAACACTATCAGTGAAGCATAAACACAAAACATGCAAAGTAGTGAGTTTTCCAACGTTGTGTCTATTTATTTTAGTTATTTAACAAAATTACTTTGTCAAAAGATTTCAGAGTGTGTTGACTTTTTTTTTCTTTTTAAGCCTCTTTAATTATACCACTGTAATAATAGTATAATTTTACTGGTGATCATTTTGGACTCCTCTCTGAGCTGCTACCTTACCGTGGTAGAGGAGTTTGCGTGTCCCAATGATCCTAGGAGCTATGTTGTCTGGGGGTTTTCATGCCCCCTGGTAGGGTCTCCCAAGACAAACAGGTCCTAGGTGAGTGATCAGACAAAGAGCAGCTCAAAGACTTCTATGGAATTACAACGAAATGAACCCAGATTTCCCTCGCCCGGACGTGGGTCACCGGGGCCCCGCTCTGGAGCCAGGCCCGGAGTTGGGGCACGATGGCGAGCGCCTGGTGGTCGGGCCTGTTCCCATGGGGCCCGGCCGGGCACAGCCCGAAGAGGCAACGTGGGTCATCCCTCAAATGGGCTCACCACTCATAGGAGGGGCCATAGAGGTCGGGTGCATTGTGAGCTGGGCGGCAGCCGAAGGCAGGGCACTTGGCGGTCCGATCCTCGGCTACAGAAGCTAGCTCTTGGGACGTGGAACGTCACCTCACTGGGGGGGAAGGAGCCTGAGCTAGTGCGCGAGGTAGAGAAGTTCCGGCTGGATATAGTCGGACTCACCTCGACGCACAGCAAGGGCTCTGGAACCAGTTCTCTCGAGAGGGACTGGACCCTCTTCCACTCTGGCGTTGCCGGCAGTGAGAGGCGACGGGCTGGGGTGGCAATTCTGGTTGCCCCCCGGCTCAAAGCCTGTACGTTTGAGTTCAACCCAGTGGACGAGAGGGTAGCTTCCCTTCGCCTTCGGGTGGGGGGACGGGTCCTGACTGTTGTTTGTGCTTACGCACCAAACAGCAGTTCAGAATACCCACCCTTTTTGGGTACACTCGAGGGAGTACTGGAAAGTGCTCCTCCGGGTGATTCCCTTGTCCTACTGGGAGACTTCAACGCTCATGTTGGCAACGACAGTGAAACCTGGAGAGGCGTGATTGGGAAGAATGGTCGCCCGGATCTAAACCCGAGTGGTGTTTTGTTATTGGACTTTTGTGCTCGTCACAGTTTGTCGATAACAAACACCATGTTCAAACATAAGGGTGTCCATATGTGCACTTGGCACCAGGACACCCTAGGCCGCAGTTCCATGATCGACTTTGTAGTTGTGTCATCGGATTTGCGGCCTTATGTTTTGGACACTCGGGTGAAGAGAGGGGCGGAGCTTTCTACCGATCACCACCTGGTGGTGAGTTGGCTGCGATGGTGGGGGAGGATGCCGGACCGACCTGGCAGGCCCAAACGCATTGTGAGGGTCTGCTGGGAACGTCTGGCAGAGTCTCCTGTCAGAGAGAGTTTCAATTCACACCTCCGGGAGAACTTTGAACATGTCACGAGGGAGGTGCTGGACATTGAGTCCGAGTGGACCATGTTCCGAACCTCTATTGTCGAGGCGGCTGATTGGAGCTGTGGCCGCAAGGTTGTTGGTGCCTGTCGTGGCGGTAATCCCAGAACCCGTTGGTGGACACCAGCAGTGAGGGATGCCGTCAAGCTGAAGAAGGAGTCCTATCGGGTTCTTTTGGCTCATAGGACTCCGGAGGCAGTGGACGGGTACCGACGGGCCAAGCGGTGTGCAGCTTTAGCGGTCGCGGAGGCAAAAACTCGGACATGGGAAGAGTTCGGGGAAGCCATGGAAAACGACTTCCGGACGGCTTCGAAGCGATTCTGGACCACCATACGGCGCCTCAGGAAGGGGAAGCAGTGCACTATCAACACCGTGTATGGTGCGGATGGTGTTCTGCTGACTTCGACTGCGGATGTTGTGGATCGGTGGAGGGAATACTTCGAAGACCTCCTCAATCCCACCAACACGTCTTTCTTTGAGGAAGCGGTGCCTGGGGAATCTGTAGTGGACTCTCCTATTTCTGGGGCTGAGGTCGCTGAGGTAGTTAAAAAGCTCCTTGGCGGCAAGGCCCCGGGGGTGGATGAGATCCGCCCGGAGTTCCTTAAGGCTCTGGATGCTGTGGGGCTGTCTTGGTTGACAAGACTCTGCAGCATCGCGTGGACATCGGGGGCGGTACCTCTGGATTGGCAGACCGGGGTGGTGGTCCCTCTCTTTAAGAAGGGGGACCGGAGGGTGTGTTCCAACTATCGTGGGATCACACTCCTCAGCCTTCCCGGTAAGGTTTATTCAGGTGTACTGGAGAGGAGGCTTCGCCGGATAGTCGAACCTCGGATTCAGGAGGAACAGTGTGGTTTTCGTCCTGGTCGTGGAACTGTGGACCAGCTCTATACTCTCGGCAGGGTTCTTGAGGGTGCATGGGAGTTTGCCCAACCAGTCTACATGTGCTTTGTGGACTTGGAGAAGGCATTCGACCGTGTCCCTCGGGAAGTCCTGTGGGGAGTGCTCAGAGAGTATGGGGTATCGGAATGTCTTATTGTGGCAGTCCGCTCTCTGTATGATCAGTGTCAGAGCTTGGTCCGCATTGCTGGCAGTAAGTCGGACACGTTTCCAGTGAAGGTTGGACTCCGCCAAGGCTGTCCTTTGTCACCGATTCTGTTCATAACTTTTATGGACAGAATTTCTAGGCGCAGCCAAGGCGTTGAGGGGTTCCGGTTTGGTGGCCACGGGATTAGGTCTCTGCTTTTTGCAGATGATGTAGTCCTGATGGCTTCATCTGGCCGGGATCTTCAGCTCTCACTGGATCGGTTCGCAGCCGAGTGTGAAGCGACCGGAATGAGAATCAGCACCTCCAAGTCCGAGTCCATGGTTCTCGCCCGGAAAAGGGTGGAGTGCCATCTCCGGGTTGGGGAGGAGACCCTGCCCCAAGTGGAGGAGTTCAAGTACCTAGGAGTCTTGTTCACGAGTGGGGGAAGAGTGGATCGTGAGATCGACAGGCGGATCGGTGCGGCGTCTTCAGTAATGCGGACGTTGTATCGATCCGTTGTGGTGAAGAAGGAGCTGAGCCGGAAGGCAAAGCTCTCAATTTACCGGTCGATCTACGTTCCCATCCTCACCTATGGTCATGAGCTTTGGGTCATGACCGAAAGGATAAGATCACGGGTACAAGCGGCCGAAATGAGTTTCCTCCGCCGGGTGGCGGGGCTCTCCCTTAGAGATAGGGTGAGAAGCTCTGCCATCCGGGAGGAACTCAACGTAAAGCCGCTGCTCCTCCACATCGAGAGGAGCCAGATGAGGTGGTTCGGGCATCTGGTCAGGATGCCACCCGAACGCCTCCCTAGGGAGGTGTTTAGGGCACGTCCAGCTGGTAGGAGGCCACGGGGAAGACCCAGGACACGTTGGGAAGACTATGTCTCCCGGCTGGCCTGGGAACGCCTCGGGATCCCCCGGGAAGAGCTAGACGAAGTGGCTGGAGATAGGGAAGTCTGGGCTTCCCTGCTTAGGCTGCTGCCCCCGCGACCCGACCTCGGATAAGCGGAAGATGATGGATGGATGGATGGATGGATGGATCATTTTGGACACGATAACAGTGATAAGAAGTTTTCATATTGTTACCCTCAAAACATCGTCAAACTTCTGTTTAGCAAGGATGTCAAACTTGCTTTCATTGAGGGCCACGTCGCAGTTATGGCTGCCATCAGAGAATGGTAAATTGCTTATACTTGTTTAGCACTTTTCTACCTTCAAGGTACTCAAAGCGCTTTGACACTATTTCAACATTCACCCATTCACACACACATTCACACACACATTCACACACTGATGGCGGGAGCTGCCATGCCACGACCCATCAGGAGCAAGAGTGAAGTGTCTTGCTTGAGGACACAACGGACGTGACCCGGATGGTAGAAGCTGGGGATCGAATCAGGAACCCTTAGGTTGCTAGCACGGCCTCTCCCAACCGCGCCACGCCGTCATCAGATACATTATGGTTACGGCGTGCATCAAATTCATACATTATTCGCCCTCTGTATGAATTTGCCTCTGGATTTCATTATCCATCCATCCATCCATTTTTTACCCCTTGTCCCTTTCGGGGGAGCCTATCTCAGCTGTATTCGGGCGGAAGGTGCGGAACACCCTGGACAGGTTGCTGGATTTCATTATTAATTATATAAATTGTTTTAAGTAGATGTAGATTTTACAGTAAAAACTTTACATTTACAAAATGTTACTGTAAAATAGTGGGTTTATTTTTTTTATTTTTTTTTTTTTACAACATTTTACAGTAAATGGAAAAACAGTACTACTGTTTTTTGGGGCGGGGCTTTACAAAAAAGCTGGCAACTTAGTTGCCAGAATGTTTGTGTTAAATTTGCATTGGTTTTTACAACACTATATTGTTAATGGAAAAACAGTACCGTATTTTTCGGAGTATAAGTCGCACCTACCGAAAATGCATAATAAAGAAGGAAAAAAACATGTATAAGTCGCACTGGAGTATAAGTCGCATTTTTGGGGGAAATTTATTTGATAAAACCCAACCCCAAGAATAGACATTTGAAAGGCAATTTAAAATAAATAAAGAATAGTTAACAACAGGCTGAATAAGTGTACGTTATATGACTCATAAATAACCAACTGAGAAGGTGCCTGGTATGTTAATGTAACATATTATGGTAACATATTATGGTAAGAGTCATTCAAATAACTATAACATATAGAACATGCTATACGTTTATCAAACAATCTGTCACTCCTAATCGACTTATTTTCTGGTTTCCCAGGGCCAAACTTGAGGGGAGCCCGAAAAGTAAAATAAATCTATATATTGTATTTGTGCGAACCTCAGTGGAAAAAGTTTGGACAACCCTGGTCTCCATCTATATCAGCTTTTTTATCTTTAACTTGGTACTGTACCCTCTTGTTCCATGTAAACAATACAGATTAACAATTAACTAATAATACAAACAAACTTTTAAATGACTAATAGGTGCTAGGCTATAAAATAACAGTGCAGTGGTGAATAGAGCGAAGCAAAAAGATGACAATGTGAACATGAGTCAGTAGATCCACAGTGACCGATTACCGTATTTTCTATAATATATACAATCTGGTGTGCCGTGGGAGATTGTCTAATTTCACATATTTGGGTTAAAAATAATTTTTTGCAAACCAGTAATTATAGTCTGCAAATTATGTGTTGTTGTTGAGTGTCGGTGCTGTCTAGAGCTCGGCAGAGAAACCGTGTAATACTCTTCCATATCAGTAGGTTGCTTTGTAGATGTCGGAAACAGCGGGAGGCAGTGTGAAGGTAAAATTGTTTCTAATGCTTAAACAAATAATAAACAAAAGGGGAGTGCCCCTAAGAAAAGGCATTGAAGTTATGGGCAAAACTGTATTCAACTTTTAGGAAAAGCTCAAAATGGGATAAGGAACAAGTCATGGCATTTTGGGGCTGACCTGGATAATTTCTACTATGTGACCTTAAGTTTTCTTCAAAAGCATCGACATCTGTGTGTGTGAATGCTTATGTCCGCGCCTCCACCCACAGAGACAAAGAAAGTGGATGGCTGACAATAGGCTTCACTCTTTTTTTCATTTCGCTATAAACAGTTTAAAAGGTTAAGAGCAGATTTTCAGGAAACGTGAGAAACGGGATAAAGACATTGGGATAACCTTTTGGGGCTGATCCGGATCACCACTTGGATTCAAGAATCTTAAATATTGGGAGAGGTATGCAACCTCTGAGGGCCTTTGTAGTTATAACTGAGGTTGTTATTTACTTAATTGAAAAAAGAGATAATTTCTAATACTTGAAAACTTATTATATACAGTGTTTTTCATACATTAAGTCATTTTTGGCGGCCGCTACAAATAGATTTGGGGATACCCGTTTGTTCACGCTAAATAACACATTATGATGGGACTATCTACAAATGTGACCTCCTATTAAAACTCTGTACATCATAACTCTGCTTTTAACACAACTAACCCACAAGTTTAAAAAAAAAAGAAAAAAGAACTATAATAAATTGACACAGAATAAACTAGAAACTAGGGTTGTAGCCTATACTGGTAATGATAAAGTACTGCAGTACCAATGAATAAAAAAGGTACTATACTGCATTCGTAAAATACCGGTACCAGTACCTTGAAGCCAGTTCAGTTTTGCTGGACGACAGCAAAGACGGCGTCCACAATGTACAACCGACCATAACATGACAATCAACAATGTCCACACAAAGAAGGATAAAAACAACTGAAATATTCTTGATTGCTCAAACAAAGTAGATGCGGGAAATATCGCTCAAAGGAAGACATGAAACTGATACAGGAAAATACCAAAAAAAGAGAAAAAGCCACCAAAATAGGAGCGCAAGACAAACACTACACAGAGGAAAACAGCAAAAAACTAAAAATAAGTCAGGGTGTGATGTGACAGGCGGTGACAGTACACCTACATTGAGACAAGAGCTATAGTGATGCATGTTTGGTTATGGTTTAAAGTAATATCCAACAATTGCGACAACGACTTCTTACTGTCAACTGAGTTTCGTTTTTCAATGATTTCTGCTGGTGGTGTGCCTACGGATTTTTTTCAACCAAAAAAATGTGAT
Organism: Nerophis ophidion; assembly: GCF_033978795.1. Lineage (NCBI taxonomy): Eukaryota > Metazoa > Chordata > Actinopteri > Syngnathiformes > Syngnathidae > Nerophis > Nerophis ophidion. The sequence continues at coordinate 28,024,371 of NC_084634.1, forward strand.
TGGCTCAAAAAAGGTTGAAAAACACTAATATAGAGCACACCTGCATAAAAGCCATACAAATTAAATTTTAGGAAAAATAAATAATTTTCCATATATTAGCCCACCAGACTATAAGCCGCATATATATACGGAATGAGTTGTTGACACTTACATTCCTTAATTGTTTCCAAACAGTGACCTTTAAAACAGCAGTAAAACGGCTGATCAAATAAAACAGAAGTCATTTTCATGGACCCACGAACTGTGCAAGCCAGCTCTCCAGTCAGCTAAACGGACTGAAAACATACAAATACAAAACGGAAACAATACAAAAATAATGCCAGTGTAAGTTAATAATACTAACACACATTCGTAAACGTGTTAGCATATTAGCTAATGCTAACGACATGAGCCCGAGTACATTACGATAGCATGTACACATATGCATGAAAACACTCCTACAGACATCACACATGGGGCGGTTTAGTAAGTAAGAACTGTTTTAGTTATATTGTAAAAAATCCACGAACGTTGCGTGGAGTGATGAAGAATCCATACGAGTAAAAATGCTCCGGACGGCTGAAAAACTGAATCGCACTGTTTTTTTTTTCTGTGAAGAAATGTTCATGGCTTTAGCAAAGAGGCCATATGAGTTTTGTTGTGAAATAACCCTGGAACTTATAAGTTCCAGGGTTATTTCACAGCGTTCATCAGATTGAACTGTTATGACGGGTTGTTTTGGCCTACTGTGATTGGTGATTAGGAGGAGTTTCATATCAGCATTCATCATATTCCATATTGTGCAACACACCGATCAGTTACAGTTACAAAAACACTGCCACACGTTGGAAGCTGACAAATAGACAATGACTGCCCCTAGTGGTCTGGCACAGAACTGCAAGCCAGCCCACTAAAGTTACAAAGGAACTACCAACTGTGGCTCTAACAAGATGGAATTAAGCACTTCATACATGCGTCTGTTTTGGAGGGCAAATTACAAAAAGACAGGCTTAAGAGATTAGAAGAGGGAAAAAAAGGTGTAGACAGAAAAGAAGAAATAAAAATAAAGTGCAATGCTGACGCCTGACAAGGCAATTAAAAAGCTCCCTTAAGACAACACATTTCTTTACTGCTAATTGGGATGCTAAGACAACCTCGGCCAGACTCAGTGGAATATTGGACACACGGGGAATTTCAATGTCTATATTCTGAGAAGGCGTTAAGAAAGTAAGATAATACAAAATAAATAATCAAGTGTTTATTCTAGTTAATGAAAAGCCGACATCTTTGGAAAAACAAACGTTTGGACTAGGGGTGTCAAATTAATTTCAGATCGGGAGCCAAGTGGGCCGGACTGGTAAAATCACGGCACGAAAACTTAAAGACAACTTTCAGACTGCTTTCTTTGTTTAAAAATAGAATAAGCACATTCTGAAAATGTACAAATCATGTTTTTTTTGTTATTGTTTTTTACACTTACATGTTGCGGTTAATAGTATTCTATCATTATTTGTGGTTATTTATACATTCTGAATAAATGATGTGATAATGCTCATCAGTCAACTCATTGGTGTTCATTTTCAATCTATCAAGATAATAAATAAATATAAATGGTTGTACTTGTATAGCGCTTTTCTACCCCTTTCTAAGGAGCCCAAAGCGCTTTGACAGTATTTCCACATTCACACAGTGATGACGGGAGCTGCCATGCAAGGCGCTCACCAGGACCCATCAGGAGCAAGGGTGAAGTGTCTTGCTCGAGGACACAACGGACGTGACTAGGATGGTAGAAGGTGGGGATTGAACCAGCAACCCTCAGATTGCTGGCACGGCCACTCTCCCAACTTCGCCACGTCGAAAAACAATATCAAAATCAAATTACAGGATGTTATTTATGTAGTTTTCTCATTTTCCTTGACTGGTGCACTAACATTTGATTGTTTTTTTTGTTTTTTACATATGTAGCATCATCTACAAAGATACAAAGAATTGCTATTGTGACATCTAGTGGACACATTTAGAACAGCAGTTTTTTTCATTCAAACATTACGGCTCATTTTAGTACTTAGCAAACTCATCCCGCGGGCCAGATAAAACCTGTTCGCTGGCCCCCTGTTTTAGACCAAACCTTACCTGCAGACGCCAGGAGGACGTGGTAGTCCGTGCCTCTTTGAGCGGGGATGTCATCGCCGACTTCTTGCTTCTCAGAGTCCTCATAGCGCTCCCAATTGGACTCCAGAGTCCGCCTGGAGAAAACTGCCCTCTGATCCTCTGCATGGAAGGTGTCCTCGTCATCTTGGTCCTGACACAAACAAACTCAGTGTCAAAAGTGGGTATTTTGTCCTAATCGGTCATGTGACCGTCAGTTATTAGTCTGTATCAAGCAGACGTCTTCAACAGGGGATCGCAACATTTTTGGTTGATTACACTATTTTTATCATAAAAATCTTTTATATTCCCCCACGCAGTTTTCCCCAAAATTAGGACGATTTAAATACCGGTATACATGAACATTGCAGTGTAGTTTTTAAATACTGGTGAAAGGACCCCATACTAACTGTACCTTGCAGGTTTCAGATAAAAACATCAATAAGTAACTATATTATATTCATGTCAGCATTTACGATAGGTACAGTTGCCGTCCAATAAGTTGCGCTCTTGTTGTCTGCAAGTGATTAACACGCAAGTTTCAAGCTGGCAATTAGCACGCCAGTTGCCAATTAGTAATTAGCGGCACAAGCTGCCAGCTAACAGTTAGCATACTAGTTGCCAGCTAATGATTAACAGGCAAGCTTCAAGCTCGCGATTACTGCGCTAGATCATACTTGCCAACTCTCCTGATTTTCCCGGGACACTCCAGAATTTTAGTGCCCCTCCCAAAAATCCCCCGGGGCAACCATTCTCCCGAATTTCCCCCGCTTTCCACTCGGACAATAATATTGGGGGCGTGCCTTAAAGGTGCTACATATAGCGTCCTCTACAGCCTGTTGTCACGTCCGCTTTTCCTCCATACATACAGCGTGCCGGCCCAATCACATAATATATTTGTATTTTACAGACTCCTTTGTCACCGATTCTGTTCATAACTTTTATGGACAGAATTTCTAGGCGCAGCCAAGGCGTTGAGGGCATCCGGTTTGGTGGCCACGGGATTAGGTCTCTGCTTTTTGCAGATGATGTAGTCCTGATGGCTTCATCTGGCCGGGATCTTCAGCTCTCACTGGATCGGTTCGCAGCCGAGTGTGAAGCGACCAAAATGAGAATCAGCACCTCCAAGTCCGAGTCCATGGTTCTCGCCCGGAAAAGGGTGGAGTGCCATCTCCGGGTTGGGGAGGAGACCCTGCCCCAAGTGGAGGAGTTCAAGTACCTAGGAGTCTTGTTCACGAGTGGGGGAAGAGTGGATCGTGAGATCGACAGGCGGATCGGTGCGGCGTCTTCAGTAATGCGGACGTTGTACCGATCCGTTGTGGTGAAGAAGGAGCTGAGCCGGAAGGCAAAGCTCTCAATTTACCGGTCGATCTACGTTCCCATCCTCACCTATGGTCATGAGCTCTGGGTCGTGACCGAAAGGATAAGATCACGGGTACAAGCGGCCGAAATGAGTTTCCTCCGCCGGGTGGCGGGGCTCTCCCTTAGAGATAGGGTGAGAAGCTCTGCCATCCGGGAGGAGCTCAACGTAAAGCCACCGCTCCTCCACATCGAGAGGAGCCAGATGATGGTCAGGATGCCACCCGAACGCCTCCCTAGGGAGGTGTTTAGGGCACATCCAGCTGGTAGGAGGCCACGGGGAAGACCCAGGACACGTTGGGAAGACTATGTCTCCCGGCTGGCCTGGGAACGCCTCGGGATCCCCCGGGAAGAGCTAGACGAAGTGGCTGGAGATAGGGAAGTCTGGGCTTCCCTGCTTAGGCTGCTGCCCCCGCGACCCGACCTCGGATAAGCGGAAGATGATGGATGGATGGATGGATTTTACAGACACATAAAGTGAATGCAAGGCATACTTGGTCGACAGCCATACAGGTCACACTGAGGGTGGTCGTATAAACAACTTTAACACTGTTCCTAATATGCGCCACACTGTGAACCCACACCAAACAAGAATCTCAAACATATTTCAAGAGAACATCCGCACCGTAACACAACAGAAGAAAAACCCAGAACCCCTTGCAGCACTAACTCTTACGGGACACTACAATATACACCCCCCGCTACCACCAAACCCCGCCCGCCCAACTCCCGAATTCGGATGTCTCAAGGTTGGCAAGTACAAACCCCGTTTCCATATGAGTTGAGAGATTGTATTAGATGTAAATATAAACGGAATACAATGATTTGCAAATCATTTTCAACCCATTTTCAATTGAATGCACTACAAAGACAAGATATTTTTTATGTTGAAACTCATAAACTTTATGTTATTTTGCAAATAATTAACTTAGAATGTCATGGCTGCAACACGTACCAAAGTATTAGGGAAAGGGCATGTTCACCACTTTGTTATATCACCTTTTCTTTTAACAACACTCAATAAACGTTTGGGAACTGAGGAAACTAATTGTTGAAGCTATGAAAGTGGAATTCTTTCACATTCTTGTTTTATGTAGAGCTACAGTCGTTCAACAGTCCGGGGTCTCCGCTGTCGTATTTTACGCTTCATAATGCGCCACACATTTTCGAGGGGAGACAGGTCTGGACTGCAGGCGGGCCAGGAAAGTACCCGCACTCTTTTTTTACGAAGCCATGCTGTTGTAACACGTGGCTTGGCATTGTCTTGCTGAAATAAACAGGGGCATCCATGATAACGTTGCTTGGATGACAACATATGTTGCTCCAAAACCTGTGTGGACCATTCAGCATTAATGGTGCCTTCACAGATGTGTAAGTTACACATGCCTTGGGCACTAATACACCCCATACCATCACAGATGCTGGCTTTCGAACTTTGCGCCTATAACAATCCGGATGGTTATTTTTCTATTTGTTCCAGAGGACACCACGTCCATAGTTGTCAAATATAATTTAAAATGTGGACTCGTCAGACCACAGAACACTTTTCCACTTTGCATCAGTCCATCATAGATGAGCTAGGGCCCAGCGAAGCCGGTGGTGTTTCTGGGTGTTGTTGATAAATGGGTTTTGCTTTGCATAGTAGAGTTTTAGCTTGCACTTACAGATATAGCGACCAACTGTAGTTACTGACAGTGGTTTTATGAAGTGTTCCTGAGCCCATGTGGTGATATCCTTTACACACTGATGTCGGTTTTTGATGCAGTACCACGTGAGGATCAAAGGTCCGTAATATCATCGCTTACGTGCAGTGATTTCTCCAGATTCTCTGAACCTTTTGATGATTTTACGGACCTTAGATGGTAAAATCCCTAAATTCCTTGCAATAGCTCGTTGAGAAATGTTGTTCTAAAGCTGTTCGACAATTTGCTTACAAAGTGGTGACCCTGGCCCCATCCTTGTTTGTGAATTACTTAGCATTTCGTGGAAGCTGCTTTTATACCCAATCATGGCACCCACCTGTACCCAATTAGCACACCTTTGGGATGTTCCAGATAAGTGTTTGATGAGCATCCCTCAACTTTGTCAGTATTTATTGCCACCTTTCCCAACGTCTTTGTAACGTGTTGCTGGCATCAAATTCTAAAGTTAATGATTATTTGCGGACAAAAAAATGTTTATCAGTTTGAACATCAAATACGTTGTCTTTGTAGCATATTTAACTGAATATGGGTTGAAAATAATTTGCAAATCATTGTATTCCGTTTATATTTACATCCAACACAATTTCCCAACTCATATGGAAACGGGGTTTGTATGTGCCAGATGGCAACTAATGATTAGCGGCATAAACTGCCAGCTAGCAATTAGCTTGCTAGTTTTAAGATGGCGATGAATGTGCCAGCTAGTGATTGAAGTTCAAGTTTCAAGCTGGCGATTTATGAGCAAGTTGCCAGTTTGCTATTAGTGGTGCTATACTTTGTTTTACCTTGCAGGTTTAAGATGAAAACATGAACAAATAATTATATTCATGTTCGCATCTTAAATAGCTGGCAATTAACACTCGAGTTGCCAGCTAGCGATTAATGCGCAAGTTTCCAGCGAGCGATTAGAGCTGTGGTTCCCAGCTAGCCATTAGGGCGCTGGTTGTCTGCAAGTGATAAACGCGCAAGTTTAAAGCTAGAAATTAGCGTACTAGTTGTTAAATTGTTATTAATGGGGCTATATTGTATTGTATGATGCAGGCTTCTTACATATTCATGTTTGCTTTTAAGATGGCTAGCGATTAACGCTCTAGTTACCAGCTAGCGATTAAAAATGCAAGATGCCTGCTGGTAATTAATTCGCTAGTTCTAAGCTATTGTTTAATGTGCAAGTTTCAAGTTAGCACTTATCGCGCTAGTTGTCAGTTTGCTATTATTGCTGCTAAATTGTATTATACATTGCAGGTTTAAAATAAATACAATGTTTGTTTTTATAATAATAATAATAATAGTAATAATAATTGTATCATATTCATGTTAGTATTTAAGATAGCTAGCCATTCACGCTAGTTGCCTGCTAGAGATTAACGCGCAAGTTTCCAGCAAGCATTAACAGCGCAACCTGCTTGCTTGGAATTAATTCGCTAGTTTTAAGCTACCCATTAACATGCAATTTCCAGCGAACAATTACCGCTCAAACTGCCAGCTAGCAATTAACTCCTTAGTTTTAAGCTGTCGATTGATGTGCGTTTCAAGCTAGCACTAGTCGTCAGCATGCTATTATTGGGGCTGTACTGTGTTGGCGGTGGTATTAAGCCTCGCTGTTACGAACTCCAAACTTTGACCCAATAAGTCCAAAAGGTCGGATTGGCTTGAAATTTCTCACATAGCTGTACAAAACGATCACTGTAACTTTAGGTCGTTCAGCCGAATCGCCACCAAATTTGGTACGCACCTTTAGAGTACTGCCACGCACACGTGAGTAAAATGTCCATATGATTACACAACTGTGAGGATATCTGCAATACATACATTACATTTTTGGCACAACCCATTTGGGGTGCCACAACTGTGTCCTGATTTTATCACTGTACAAATAATCCAGTCTTAAAGTTTAAACAACTAAAAGAAATGGGGGAAAAACAGCAAAAAAGTTCACTGTAATGACAAAAAGTTGAAATGTTGATGAAACAATATCACTTTTTTGAAGTTTTTTGACATATTTATCTCCAAAATGTATTGCAAAAGCTTTTTCTTGGACACTAAAGTATTACTATTATTTTTTTCAATCAAGTATAACAGAATTTTAGCGTTTGAATTTTGTCCACTGAATTATTATTATTTTTTTTTTTTTTACATAGAGTCATGCTGACACTGTGCTTAAAAAAAATCAGTTTGTTAAAATAGTGTTTTAAAATTTAACGCGTATAAAATTAAAAGTATATGTGTAAAATGTACACATAAATATGTATAAAAATTTACTGCACAAGAATTCAGTGCCATTTTGTTGCTTCAAAAGTCAAGACTACATCCATCCATCCATTTTCTACTGCTTGGTCCCTTACAGGGTCACGGGCGACTCACTTTTGATAAATCAAGACTGAAGCAAGTCAAGTTTTAAGTCTGCACTGAAGTTTTTTTACACTGAATTTTTACACACTGATTTTGAAAAACACTATTTTAACAAACTGAATTTTCAAAAACACCCATTTTGCTCACAAATGTTGATTCAATTATATTCTTAGTATAATTTGAACAAATTCAGTATCCAAAAAAATCTTTTGTAATCCATCCATCCATTTTACCACCGCTTGTCCCTTTTTGATGTTGCGGGGGGTGCTGGAGCCTATCTCAGCTGCATTTGGGCGGAAGGCGGTGTACACCCTGGACAAGTCGCCACCTCATCACAGGGCCAACACAGATAGACAACAGTCACACTCACATTCACACACTAGCGCCAGTTTAGTTTAGCCAATTAACCCATCCCCAGGTGCATGTCTTTGACGGTGGGAGGAAGCCGGAGTACCCGGAGGGAACCCACGCAGTCACGGGGAGAACATGCAAAGTCCAAACAGAAAGATCCCGAGAACGAAATTGAACCCAAGACTACTCAGGACCTATTAAAGACACAAATTAACTTACATAACAGATAATGTGATGTACATTTGATCACGGTCACATACTCAGTGTGTGTGTATATATATATATATATATATATATATATATATATATATATATATATATATATATACATATATATATAGGGGCTTCACGGTGGCAGAGGGGTTAGTGCGTCTGCCTCACAATACGAAGTTCCTGCAGTCCTGGGTTCAAATCCAGGCTCGGGATCTTTCTGTGTGGAGTTTGCATGTTCTCCCCGTGAATGCGTGGGTTCCCTCCGGGTACTCCGGCTTCCTCCCACTTCCAAAGACATGCACCTGGGGATAGGTTGATTGGCAACACTAAATTGGCCCTAGTGTGTGAATGTGAGTGTGAATGTTGTCTGTCTATCTGTGTTGGCCCTGCGATGAGGTGGCGACTTGTCCAGGGTGTACCCTGCCTTCCGCCCGATTGTAGCTGAGATAGGCGCCAGCGCCCCCCGCTACCCCGAAAGGGAATAAGTGGTAGAAAATGGATGGATGGATATATATATATATATATATAGAGAGAGAGAGAGAGAGAGAGAGAGAGAGAGAGAGAGAGAGAGAGAGAGAGAGGCAACAGCGCCCCCCGCGACCCCAAAGGGAATAAGCGGTAGAAAATGGATGGATGGATGAATGATATATATATATATATATATATATATATATATATATATATATATATATATATATATATATATATATAAATAAAATCAGGGTAACATACTGGGTGACACGGGCAAAGGCGTGAGGTTGTGCGTTCACGGTTACATATTCTTCATTATCACAAAGTCAACATGTTTTCCCCGGAATATAATAAAAGACCACAACGGCTGGTAACAGACCCACTAAAGGGTTTTTTTTATGATTGCAATCAAGGAGCCCGTATGAAGCAAAGGAGATTTATTTGATTGCAATCACGGGGCCCCTATTGTTTCCCTTCTAATTCTGTCATTACAGCACCAGGAGGATCCGCTGACAGAATGTGCCAGTGGAAATGAAGGAGAGCCCTCTAGTGTCATTTTCAAAGCAAACACGGCCTGATAATGCACTTCAAGTGTTTTGGGTTTAAATGTGCACATAATTCAAGTGTTCCACCGCGACTATTTCTCCCTCATCAACCTGCATGACCTGAAAGGGACTTGGGCAGTAAACGCATATCAATTAAAGGCTGATGTCGCTTTGATGAAAACAAAAACAATGCACAGCAATGATGCAGGAAATACATTCTTCAAAGAAAGAACATTTTTTAATATAGTAGATATGCCATTAATCCTTTTTCCTACCGCTTAGATACTGTTACACATATGTATCTTGCAACTACTCTTTTAGCATGCGTCATTTAATGAACTATAATTTGAGTACAAATACATTACCTATTATAATTCTGACTAATACAATTTGATTTATTGCGGAGAGTAGGGCTGAATTATCACGACAATTAATATTTTTTATGACCTATGGAAAATAAGGACCAGAAGAAAAATATATTAAATGTAAAAATTTTTTCATTCAAATCCAACCTTCCTCTGATTGTAATCCCATCAGCTGTCGTCAAAGCGGAAAGGAAATGACAAGTCAACACAAGAATGGAAAACACTCAATTAATGTAAATAAAATGCTAAAATCACATTGAACGCTGAACAGTACTTCTTAAAGGAGGTGTAAAAATAAGGAATATGTAAGAAATGCTAAAAGTAAGAAAATAGTGCAAAGTGAAAACGTAAACAGAGAAACCAGAGAAGAACTATTTTTTGCAGGTTTAGTGCCAGCTGTGCTCTGAAGCAGTGGTTCTCAAAGGGTGGTACGCGTACCCCTTGGGGTACTTGAAGGTATGCCAAGGGGTACGTGAGATTTTTAAAAAATATTCTAAAAATAGCAACAATTCAAAAATTCTTTATAAATATATTTATTGAATAATACTTCAACAAAATATGAATGTAAGTTCATAAACTGTGAAAAGAAATGCAACAATGCAATATTCAGTGTTGACGGCTAGATTTTTTGTGGACATGTTCCATAAATATTGATGCTAAAGATTTCTTTTTTTGTGAAGAAATGTTTGGAATTAAGTTCAAGTACCCAGATGGATTTCTATTACAATCCCCAAAGAGGGCACTTTAAGCTGATGATTACTTCTATGTGTAGAAATCTATATTTATAATTGAATCACTTGTTTATTTGTCAACAAGTTTTTAGTTATTTGTATTTCTTTTTTTCCAAATAGTTCAAGAAAGACCACTACAAATGAGAAATATTTTGCACTGTTATACAATTTAATAAATCAGAAACTGATGGCTTAGTGCCATATTTTACTTCTTTATCTCTTGTTTTCAACCAAAAATGCTTTGCTCTGATTAGGGGGTACTTGAATTAAAAAAATGTTTGCAGGGGGTACATCACTGAAAAAAGGTTGAGAACCACTGCGAGTCTAAAGGGTGAGCACGGCTAAGGTGGTTCACCACATTTCTGGGGTAATTTTTCCTGTTTTATCAACAATTTCTTCATTTTGACCTTCTCTTTTCACTCCATGCAAAGAATCTATCCCGAGACAACAAGACAGTGCAACCAAACTAGACAGTTGGCACCTGATTAGCTATTAGCATGTCCCTCCCACTGATCAGTGATCACTTCCTGCGTTGCTCAGTTACAAGACAGCAAGTGCTTTTGTTCATGCAACCAACCTTGCTATGCAATTTCCTCTTTCTATAAAGAAAAATTGAACGTCATGTCGAACATTTTTATTGATATCTATTTCGAGTCTATTGCGATATATATAGATATGTTATTGTCCAACCTTAGTAACAATTTTTCAATTATTTCATTGATAAACACCAAGCAACTTGAACATTCTGAATATGATTTCATCAAATAAAAATAAAAAATATCTGTCCAACACCACATACTATTAAAGAATAATAGAACTAATTACCGTTAGCAACAACACCAAAACAAGTGGCGTTACATCTCTTTTTGATTGACCAAAATAAAAATGTATTTTTCCCTGGCAGTAATATGTGCCTGCCCCTTAGAAAGACAATATAAGCCACACCCACTAAATTTGAGAAGAAATGTACTTTTCCCATATACTAGCTGAAGATATATACGTTTATACGCAAATATTTTGTAAATGTTTTTTACATACCTTAGTTATTTCCAAATAGTGTGTAATACGGCAGGAAAATGGCTGATCAAACAAAACAGAGGTCATCGTCATGAAGCTAGCTCTCCAATCAGCTAAACAGACTCAATAAGTCCATGGTGATGTTTTGGTGAATTTACTGAGGAATTTGTGAAACTGAAACAATACAAAAAGAATGACGTTGTAAGTTAATAATGCTAACACGGACACTCGTAAACGTGTTAGCATATTAGCTCATGCTAACGACACTAGCTTGAATACATTACGATAGCACTTACAAATACGCCTGAAAATGAGTCCAACAGACATCACACATGGGATGGTTTAGTAAATAAACAACTTATGTTGTACTGTAAAACTTACAAACGTTGCTTGGAGTGATGAATGAACAATCCATAAGTGTAGATTTGCAATTGCTATGGACAAATAGAAAAACGGCACTGCAGTGAGTGAATTCGTCCAAAAGATAGCGCTACAGGGCTGGGCGATATATCGAATATTCTTGATATATCGCGGGTTTGTCTCTGTGCGATATAGAAAATGACAATGTCGTGATATTTGAGTACAAGTCTTCACATGGTTGCTTTTAGCTGCGGGCTTTACACTACAGCTGTTTCTCACTCTCTTGTTTATCCTTCTCACAGAGACATAAAACAAGCTCACCTTCTTACATACGTCACATACTGTCACGCATGCAACGTCACATGCTCTCGCCGAGCAGAGAGGTAGCTACATGGGTAACGTTAGCTGTGATGCTAACGGAGCGTTGCGAGTGGTAATACGAGTGAGAGAAGGTGCAAATCTGATAACAAATGAAGGAATAATTAATTCCCAAGAAAAACGGCACGTGGTCCATCGTCTGGCGGTGGTTTGGCTTCAACTGGGAAGATGTTTTACAAGTATGCGGCCAAAGCGTTGATACAAAAAAAGTAGCACCACTGCTAATTTGTAGCATCATTTGAAAAGTCACCCGCTAGAGAATAAGGAGTGCTTGAAACTCTGCATGTCAACATCTATGCCGGTGCCACACCAACAAAATGCCCAAGCAACCATTTCCACATCAAAACCGTATGAAAAAAATAGTCAACAACAGAAGGAGATAACGTCCGCAGGAACCTACCACATAGCGAAGGACATTCACTATTTGATTTCCTATTATGCAGCTCATTCTTATTTGACACTTATTGAAATATCTTGTTTGACATCATGCACAAAAGTGCACTTTATGTGTTTTAAATTATTGTAATGGCGTTCTGTACAAAAAGTGCACTTTAATTCAGTGTTGTTTTGATAGGTCATCTTAGTGACATCATGCACTAAAGTGCACTAATAGCTTATTTTAAAATGTCTCTAACAATCTTGCACTTTCTGTTATGGAATTTACATGAATGTTTGTGCCACTGCTTAATAACTGTTTAATAATACAGTTTTGGTCAATTGACTTAGTTGTGATTACCCTCTCTGCATGAAAGTTTAAAATGAGCATATATTAATGCAGTATGAAGAAGAATGTTTTAATGTAGACACATGAAATCATCGTACTGCTATGATTATATGCATCAAGTGTTCATTTAAGGCAAAGGCAAAATATCGAGATATATATCGTGTATCGTGACATGCCGTAAAAATACAGATTTCAATAAAAGGCCATATCGCCCAGCCCTATAGCACAATCAAACACCCTTTCAGAGTTTTTTTTTTAATACAATTATTTTTATTATTGCCGTCCGCAAAGACAAATCCACAAATTAGCCGCTCCGTCTTAAAGGCCGCAGGGTTCAAGGGGTAGGAAAAAAGTAGCGGCTTAAGGCTGGAATATACTCGCCGTCTTGTATGATTTGTAGTCTCTTCCAAGGGTAGTGTCTCTAGCAGACTAGATATACTGTGTATTCACTTCCAGTAAAAAAAGGGATCATATGAACCAAAACATGGACGTCTTTGTCTCCGCTGGAACTAATCATTCACAATCATCAGGTTACTTTTAATTGACCTTGCACTTATAAACCAGAGGAAAATACTTTCGTGAAGATGGACTGCAAAACTTCTGAACAATTATCAACCATTCGAGACATGGTCGCAAGAGAGATCTAACATGGAATTGTGAATAAATAAAAGTTATGGTAAGGTAGCGACATGCTGGTGTTTACTTGTATAGTCAGCTTCAGAGTTGACAAATCTTTGTAAATATACCGTGCCTGAAAGAATATTGACGTAGAATAAGAGGGGTAGCGTGAGAGGAAAAGACGCGTGTGCGCGGGATCAAATGTGTCGGATTTCAACGTCTCCGCGCAGGATTTGTAATGAAAGTTAAGTGTCGTACTTTCATTTTGTGACTTCTTCTGGACACAACACCACAATAAGCAGAAAAACACACATTCAGTAATTATTTTTGGAGCGCACCGAGATATTAACTGTTTTATTTCATACAATAATTTGTGCATTTCCAGCAAAAAGTCTGCTCGCCTGTGTTCAGGGACCATCCTCTGCAAAAAACTGACTATTCCCAGCCCTGCAAACCTAAGATTTTTTGGAGGCGCACGCAAGGCTTGCGAAGGTCGGGGCGCAAGCTAAGCGATGCGAGAGTATACACCAGGCTTTATAGTCCGGAATTTAAGGTAAATGATAGAGCATTTTTTCCAATAAGAAATAGTAAAAGGTGACTCTAGATAACCATGAAGTTTAACTACTCATTTTGTCATCAACTTATTTCACTCTTAGGCCTTTTCTTTCAAATTGTGGCCTCTTGTCAAATGCTTTCTCATTCGTCCTGTAGTTTCTGTTTGCTGCAGTCACCGCTAATAATGCCAGTTTTCGGCTTAACAGCACAGGCAGCTTCCTACTGTTTCCATAAATCTTTGTGAGGGTGACTTATCTTGCAGTGTATGTTTTAAAAACTATGGGTAAAATGGTAAAGAAATACCACACCACATAAATCCTAAACACCAGGCCTCACGCGCAGTATGATGACATCACAGATAAGCCACCATACCATAGAGGTGAGGAGGGGTTTAGGAGCCAGGCAGCAGCACAAGCCACAGCATAGAGACCAACGACAAACAAAGAGATGATAGGCCTTTATTATTATTAGCTCATTTTATCGGTTGATTTTATCGGAATTACCGATATGACATTATCATTGCCATTATTGCTCGATAATTATCGACCGCCAATATTACTGTGCCTCCCTTAAGTCTAACAGTTTCAGCTGTAATTAAGTAAACATGTATTTGCTTCGGTTCACAACTAGGGTATCAAAACCCGCTGCCACGGTCAACACATTTTCATTTTGGCAATCTCTTGTGAAAAGGGCTGATAGGGCACATTTGTTTTCTTGTTTTTCATTAGCAGATATTGTTCTATATTGATTTTGTCTCTTTTGTGTATGTTTCTATGATTAAAGTTAAAGTACCACTGATAGTCCCACACACACACACACACACACGTCAAGAGTCTGGGTTTCATCCTTGACAACACACTCTCCTTTCAAGCCCACATAAACAATATTACCCGGTCTGCTTACTTTCATCTACAAAACAATCGACTTCGCCCATCCCTTACCCCACATACTTCTGCCATACTAGTCCATAGCCTGGTCACCTCTTGCATGGACTACTGCAACTCTATCCTGTTTGGTGTCCCTCACAAATCACTGAACAAACTTCAGCTTCTCCATAACTCTGCAGCCCGGATAATCACCAGAACCCCTTCAATGCAGCACATCACCCTTGTTCTGCAGCAACTCCACTGGCTCCCCATCAAACATCGTATCCACTTTAAAATAATTCTCCTCACTTTCAAAGCCATCCATAACCTCTCTTCGTCATATCTCTCTGACCTGCTCCATGTCGCCACGCCCTCACATTCCCTAAGATCTTCTTCATCCATCCATTATTATCTAAACTGTCCACCGTGGATGCCCGAGCTTTCAGCTGCTCTGCCCCACATCTTTGCAAATCTCTACCACCAGACCTTCGTAACTTAGACTCAATATCCCTCTTCAAATCAAGACTCAAAACACACCTATTCCTGACTGCTTTCTTACATTGTAATCATCTGATCTTATCTATCTTTGTTGTTGTCGTTTTTATCCAATTTGATTATATCGTTTAGATTCTGTACGGTGTCCTTGAGTGCCCAGAAACGCGACTAATACCTTGGTCTTCACTTGTTTGAATAAATTATTTTTTTTCTTTTTTTTCTACTTTGCTTCAATTGCTTCAAGACAATTTTAGAGAAAAAATAAAACCTTAAAATTGATTTTAGGATTTTTACCTTTTGAATTCCTTCCTCTTCTTTCCTGACAATTTAAATCAATGTTCAAGTATTTTATTTTTATTGTAAAGAATAATAAATACATTTAATTAAATCCTTCATTTTAGCTTCTGTTTTTTTGACAAATAATATTTGTAAAATATTTCTTCTAACTTATTATGATTAAATTTCCCAAAAATTCTGGCAAATCTAGAAAATCTTTAGAATCAAATTTAAATCTTATTTCAAAGTCTTTTGAATTTGTTCTGGAAAATATAGAAGAAATAATTGATTTGTCTTTGTTAGAAATTTAGCTTGGTCCAATTTGTCATATATTTTAACAAAATGCAGATTGGATTTTAACCTATTTAAAACATGTCATCAAAATTCTAAAATTAATGTTAATCAGGAAAAATTACTAATGATGTTCCCTAAATTATTTTTTTAATTTTTTCAAAAAGATTCGAATTAGCTAGTTTTTTTCTTCTTTTTTTCGGTTGAATTTTTTATGAGTCGGAATTGAAGATAAACTATGTTTCAAAATTAAATTTTTTCCCGTTTTCTCCTCTTTTAAACCGTTCAATTAAGTGTTTTTTTCATCATTTATTCTCTACAAAAAACCTTCCGTATAAGGAATAAAAATGTACGATGGAATGACAGACAGAAATAACATTTCTTTATAGTGAAGTGAATTATATTTATATAGCGCTTTTTCTCTAGTGACTCAAAGCGCATTACATAGTGAAACCCAATAACTAAGTTACATTTAAACCAGTGTGAGTGGCACTGGGAGCAGGTGGGTAAAGTGTCTTGCCCAAGGACACAACGGCAGTATCTAGGATGGTGGAAGGGGGAATCAAACCTGCAACTCTCAAGTTGCTGGCACAGCCACTCTACCAACTGAGCTATACCGCTCAGATTTATAGATTATATATATAGATTTATTTATAGATTATATATATAGATTTATTTATTTATAGATTATATATATAGATTTATTAAAGGTAAATTGAGCAAATTGGCTATTTCTGGCAATTTATTTAAGTGTGTATCAAACTGGTAGCCCTTTGCATTAATCAGTACCCAAGAAGTAGCTCCTGGTTTCAAAAAGGTTGGTGACCCCTGCTTTAAAAGATACAAAACACGCTCCGCTCGTCAACTATCATGCGTGGAAGACGTCATTCTAATTTGTCGTTTTTTTTTCCCATATTTTGTATATTAGTTTAATATTAACTTCATATGACAACATTTGGAAGTTCCGAGGGGGCTCCAATTACCCGGTTTCGGAACGCCGCTCCATTAGTGTCTCCTCCTCGTCCACGACCGCGGTGGTGGTCCTTTTTCCCCCGGCCGCGGTGTTGGCCTCCCCTGCCTCTTCCTCTGCGTTCACCGCCGAAGTTGTCATTGTCGTTTCCTCCACGGCCGCCTCTTTTCGAACTGCCTCCTCTGCCTCGACTCGGTCTGACTTCCATTGCTGTCCAACCTGACCACCGGACAGCTTTGCGCGTGGCACCAAATGTTACTGGCGCAAAAGGGTGTTACATTGAACCGTGTCCGGCGAAACACCAACAATATAAAAAAAGGTTTCCTGTTCATTTGTTTGGCGAGATTACAGTTCCAAAAGTGAGAAATCAGTTAAAAAAAATACAATGTGAATAAAACATATATGCAAAATAAATTATATTTAATGTGGAAATAATTAATAGAACTGAATACCTGCTCTATTTTTGGCCATGATTTGTGTTGCTACTCCCATAAAACATGTATTTTCCGAAGGTTTTTCATGTTGAAAATTAATACAATTTAATGTTCAAATCTGTCACAGATGTACAACTTACTAGAAATTCCATCCATCCATCTTCGTCCGCTTATTCGAGGTCGGGTCACGGGGGCAGCAGCCTAAGAAGGGAAGCCCCGACTTTTTTCTCCCCAGCCACTTCATCCCATACTTGCCAACCTTGAGACCTCCGATTTCGAGAGGTGGGGGGCGGGGGCGGGGTTAAGAGTCAAGTATTTCATATATAAATGGGTTGTACTTGAGTAGCGCTTTTCTACCTTCAAGGTACTCAAAGGTCTTTGACACTACTTCCACATATACCCATCCACACACACATTCACACACTGATGGAAGGAGCTGCCATGCAAGGCGCTAACCAGCACCCATCAGGAGCAAGGGTGAAGTTTCTTGCTCAGGACACAACGGACGTGACGAGGTTGGTGCTAGGTGGGGATTGAACCACGGCCACGATTGCGCTGTGCCACGCCGTCCCTATATATATATATATATATATATATATATATAAGAAATACTTGACTTTCAGTGAATTTTATATATATATATATATATATATATATATATATATATATATATATATATACACACACACACACACACACACGTTGGGAAGACAATATCTCCCGACTTGCCTGGGAACGCCTCAGGATCCCCGGGGAGGAGCTGGATGAAGCGGCTGGGGAGAGGGAAGTCTGGGCTTCCCTGCTTAGGCTGCTGCCCCCGTGACCCGACCTCGGATAAGCGGAAGATGGATGGATGGATGGATGTACAGGACTCTCTCAGAAAATTTGAATATTGTGATAAAGTCCTTTATTTTCTGTAATGCAACTAAAAACATGAAAATGTCATACATTCTGGATTCATTACACATCAACTGAAATATTGCAAGCATTTTATTATTTTAATATTGCTGATTATGGCATACAGCTTAAGAAAACTAAAAAATCCTATCTTAAAAAAAATTGAATATTTCCTCAGAACAAGTAAAAAAAAAGATTTATAACAGCAAAACAAAATTAAACATTTGAAAATGTCAATTAATGCACTCAGCACTTGGTTTGGAATCCTTTTGCACGGATTACTGCATCAATACAGCGTGGCATGGAGGCAATCGGCCTGTGGCATTGCTGAGGTGTTATGGATGCCCAGGATGCTTCAATAGCGGCCTTCAGCTCATTTGCATTATTGGGTCTGGTGTCTTTCAGCTTCTTCTTCACAATACCCCACAAATTCTCTGTGAGGTTCAGGTCAGGGGAGTTGGTAGGCCCATGGAGGACAGTAATGCCATGGTCAGTACACCAGTTACTGGTGGTTTTGGCACTGTGGACAGGTGCCAGATCATGCTGGAAAATTAAATCATCATCTCCATGGAGCTATACAACAGATGGAAGCATGTACTCAGGTGCATTGACTCTGGACTTGATGAAACACAGTAGACCAAAACCAGCAGCTGACATGGCTCCCCAAACCACTGCTGACTGAGGGAACTTCCGTTGTCTAGAGTTCAGGAGTGGCTTGACTATGGGAATACGGCTATTGAAGCTGTATCTGTTGAAAAGCTCTATGGAGATGATGATTTCATGATTTCAAAATCATGATTTTTTTTTCATGCTTGAAATAAGAAATCATTACTTTGAAAAATTAGTTTTATACTTGTGAGTATTGATGACTCAGCTGTGCAACAGTTGATATTCTAGTTTCAAGCATGTTTTACTCAATATAGGTCATAAAATCTCAGCAACAAGCTGTAATATCTTACTAAGATCATTTAGGACCAAAACACTTAAAACAAGTAAAACAATCTAACATAAAATCTGTTTAGTGAGAAGAATTATCTTATCAGACAGAAAATAAGCAAATGTCACTCTTATTTGAGATATTTAATCTTAATCAGATTTCAGTTTTTTCAGTGATGGACAGCTGGAAGACTGAGCTGCAAATGTACTGTAGACATTCCCCCAGCAGCACCTGCAGTGAGAAAACTAGTCCAAAAGATGGCGCCATAGTAAAAACATTTACACACCATTTCAGTATCTTTGATTGTGTTTTATGCAAAGAAAAATCCATAAATTTGCTGCAGTTTTATAAGCCACAGGCGTAGGAAAATAATAGCGGCTATCCAGCCATCCATCTTCTTTCGATTATATGAGGTCGTGTCGCAGGGGCAGCAGCCTAAGCAGGGAAGCCCAGACTTCCCTCTTCCCAGCCACTTCGTCCAGCTCCACCCGGGGGATCCCGAGCGTTCCCAGGCAAGCCGGGAGACATAGTCTTCCCAACGTGTCCTGGGTCTTCCCCGTGGCCTCCTGCCGGTCGGACGTGCCCGAAACACCTCGTTCGGGTGGCATCCTGACCAGATGCCCGAACCACCTCATCTGGCTCTCGATTCGGAGGAGCAGCGGCTTTACTTTGAGCTCTTTTCGAATAGCGGCTAATCGTCCGGAGTTTACGATGTGCGTTTAAAAAGATGGTTTCAACTAAATTCATGCAATAATTCGTTTTTAATGCATGTAAATATACCAGGTGTGTGTGTGTGTGTATAGGGCGGCCACCATGTGTTTAGGTGGGGTACCCTAGTGGTTAGAGCAGAGGTGTCCAAAGTGCGGGGCCATTTGTGGCCCGCAGCTAATCGTTTACCGGCCCGCCACACATTCTGCAAAAATTGCAAAATTGATAGTATTGCAAAAATAAAAAAAATAAAAATGTAAAAGTGGAATGAGGTGAAATCTAATGAGAAAAAGTGGCAATGTTGACACAAAGCTGCCATGCAGGCAGTTTTTTTGCTCCTTTTGTCTTTATTTTCTTTTTTTTTCTCCATTGCTCAACAAAAAAAGGACAAAAAAAATCGTTGTTTTAATGAATTGTTACTTAAAAATTATCACTTTAAAATGTTTTATGTGGAAAAAAATATTGCATATGTTGTGTGGTTGCCATATAAAAACATCAATGTTTTGACAAAAGAGCATAAAACAAAATAATAGTTCAAACTTAAAATCGACAGATATATCGGAAGTTGATCTTGAAATTTAAGTGTTAAAAGTAAAAAAAGACGAATAAAAATGTATCACTTTATGAGTGGGGATCCTTTCGGATCTCAAATATATTTAGTAAGATTTTATTTAACTTTTCACTGTGATTACTCAAAACTATTAAGTAATTAAAATCAATGGTGTCCTGCATTATTGATTTTTGAGGTCTTTAATTGCTAAATAAAGGAACTCTCCTGAAGGAATCAATAAAGTACTATCTATCTATCTAAATACTGCATATTTCAGTTTTACTATAAAAAACAATTTGTTTGATAGAAAATGCATAAAACCTTTTTTGTTTTACTTTATATCAACCTCAAGTTGATATAGAGATTTACTGTAAGCATTAAATAAAAAACTGACTTGTTTTTAACATTTTAGTGACTGAGACCCTCTATGCTCCTCAAGAGCCTTAAGGATTAAAAAAAAAAAATCCATATATTTTGTTATGGTTTGAAAATTAAAAATATCAAAACGGCCCCGCATGCTTAAATTTTTTGTGTGCGGCCCTCTGTGGAAAAAGTTTGGACACCCCTGGGTTAGAGTGTCCGCCCTGAGATCGGTAGGTGGTGAGATCAAACCCCGGCCAAGTCACACCAAAGACTATAAAAATGGGACCCATCACCTCCCTGCTTGGCACTCAGCATCAAGGGTTGGAATTGGGGGTTAAATCACCAAAAAATGATTCCCGGGCGTGGCCACCGCTGCCGCCCACTGCTCCCCTCACCTCCCAGTGGGTGAACAAGGAGATGGGTCGAATGCAGAGGACACATTTCACCACACCTAGTGTGTGTGTGACAATCATTGCTACTTTAACTTTTTAATATATTTTCTTCTTTTTGCAGGAAAAGAAGATCCCTTCCTTTAGGCATCTGTCAAAGACAACCTGGACAAAAAGCGCACCGTCATGGATGGAGATCACCCAAACGGCACTTTTGCCAACACCACGCGCATCCACTCCGCTCCCCACAGCCTCTGGGAGGTCATCACCATAGCGACGGTCTCGGCCATCGTCAGCGCCATAACCGTCGTGGGCAACGTTTTGGTGATGGTGTCCTTCAAAGTCAATAGCCAGCTGAAGACGGTGAACAACTACTATCTGCTGAGTCTGGCCTTCGCAGACCTCATCATCGGCGTGTTGTCCATGAACCTGTACACCACCTACATCCTGATGGGCTACTGGTCCTTGGGAAGCTTTGCGTGCGATCTCTGGCTGGCCGTGGATTACGTAGCCAGCAACGCTTCCGTTATGAACTTACTGGTGATCAGCTTCGACAGATACTTCTCCATCACCAGGCCGCTGACGTACAGGGCGAAGAGGACCCCGAAGAGGGCGGCCGTCATGATCGGACTGGCGTGGTTGGTCTCCTTTGTCCTGTGGGCGCCGCCCATCCTCTGCTGGAAGTACATCGTCGGAGAGGAGAAGGAATCGTCGGACGAATGCCAGATTCAGTTTCTAACGGAGCCCGTGATCACATTTGGGACGGCCATCGCCGCTTTCTACATCCCGGTGTCTGTCATGACCATCCTCTACTGCCGGATATACAAGGAAACCCAAAGGCGCACTAAGGATCTTGCGGAGCTCCAAGGACTCCACACCGATCACGTCCAGGAGGGGACTAAAGCGCGCAAAACCATCATTCCTTCTTGTTTCAACTTTGCCGGGGAGCGGAGGGACCGGAGTCAGGCCTCATGGTCGTCGTCGAACCAAAGCAACGCCACGAAGACCACCACCAGGTCGGACGAAGCGTGGGTGAAAGCCGACCAGATCACCTCCTTCAACAGCTACTCCTCGTCCGACGAGGAGGAGCACCACGCTTCCATCGAGACGCCGCTGGGATCCCTCCGGGAGAAAAGTGACAAGAACGGCCAAGCGGCCGACTACGCGGAGGATCAGTATTCGCCTTCGAGGAAGAGCAGCAAGAAGGGCTTTTCCTACAAGTTCACCACGCCGGCGCCGAAGGCTAAAAAAGGCAGCCCTCTTCCTCCTCAGGCGTCTCCTCGTGTTCCAGAAGCTGGCAAAAACGCCTCGCCTTCTTCCAAAGCCATGGACCCGGTCCTGAAAAACCAGATCACCAAGAGGAAGAGGATGGTCCTGGTGAAGGAGAAGAAGGCGGCCCAGACCCTCAGTGCCATCCTGCTGGCGTTCATCCTGACGTGGACGCCGTACAACATCATGGTGCTGGTCTCCACCTTCTGCGCCAAGTGCGTCCCCACGTCGCTGTGGCACCTGGGCTACTGGCTGTGCTACGTCAACAGCACCGTCAACCCCATGTGCTACGCCCTGTGCAACAAGACCTTCCAGAAGACCTTTCGCATGCTGCTGCTGTGCCAGTGGAGGCGGCGGCGGGGCGAGGACAAGCTGTACTGGTGCGGCCAGAACCCCAACGTCAAAATGACTTGATGGGAGGCTGGAGCGTACCCCAGCCGGCACATGGGACACCCTAGGCGGGTCGCCAGGGCATTGAGCGAGGATGGATCCCGCACTGCTACGTGAACCACGACAATGGCGCTTTTGTCGATATCGCTGATGTTCGCGGTCAGCATGACGTATGTGACGCATGTGACTTTTTTCTTTTCTTTATAGTGACGTGATCGTCTGAAACAGTTTGACTTTTGTTAGCCTGCAGCATTTTGGCAGAATAAAATCAAACAAAAAAAAAAAACGGTGTAAAAGAGAAGAAACTTGACGTAATGCGAAAAAACTGAAATTTTGATAACTATAAATGATATGCCGCCAATACCACAAAGCGAAGTAAAAATCTTTAAAATTATCTATACATTTTACAGTAAAAAAAAAAAAAGTCAACAGAATTTGACTGTAAAATTTCCGAAGTTTTAGGATTGTTATTTTTTTTTTCCACCAAGTACGGTAGGTTTGTAAAAATGTTGGCAACTGAGCTGCGTTTTTTTGTTTTTTTACCGTATGATTTTCAGTTGTTTATTTTCCAGTGTCTTACTGTAAAAGGGAAAACGTTATTCTTTTCACGGTTATTTATCCAAAAATGTACGGTTGTTTTTTACAGTGAACTACTGTAAATGAGAAGAAAATAAATTCTAACAAATGAGCTAACAATTTTTTACTGTAAAAATCTGTGGTGGTTTTTACAATGCACTACAATGGAAAAACAGTATCAGTTTTAGGTTTTACAGTAAAAAAAAACTCAGTCAACTAAATCTTACCGTGAAATTTACATTATTTTTGTGTTTTTTTTACACAAAAGTACTGTAAATAAAAAAATCTGCACCACTTTTATTTTTATGGTAAAATTCTCGCAACAAAGCTGCATTTTTCTTTTTACCGTATAATTTGCAGTCTTTTTACAGTGTGTTACTGTAAAAGGAAAAACATTAGCACTATTCTATTTTCGGTAAAACTCTATGCTGCCAGTTTTTTACCGTAAAAATTACGGTTGTTTTATACAGTGAATTATACTAAATGGAGGGATAAAAAACGTTACCACTTTTACGGTAAAATTCTAGCAACTAACAATTTTTTACAGTAAAACAAACTGGCAGGTCACACGCCAGATTTTTTACCATAAATATAAAAGTGGTGCAGTCTTGATTTACAGTACTTTAAATTGAACAGTAACATTGAGTTAAAAGGAGCCATTTTTTTTTTTTACTGTAAAATCTAAAACAGGTTTATGGTTGTTTTATTCAGTGCATTACTGTAAATTGGGAAAAAAAAATGGTACCACTTACAGTAAAATGATAGCAACTGAGCTACCGAATTTTTACTATAAATAACTGGGGTGGTATTTACAATGCATTACTGTGAAAAAATTAGCAGCATAGTCAACTGAATTTTACCGTTAAATTTACGGTATCTTTGTTGTTTTTTACACAAAAGTACTGTAAATACAAGAACGGCACTACTTTTATTTTTATGGCAAAATGCTGGCAACTAAGCTGTTTTTTTTTTAACCATATAATTTGCAGTCATTTTTAACGTGTCTTACAGTAAAAAAAAAAAAACAAAAAAAACAGTAGCACTATTCTTTTTACAGTAAAATCTGGCGACTGTGCATCCAGTTTTTTTGCGTGAAATTTAAAGTTATTTTATACAGTGAATTACTGTGAATGGAAAAAAACTATACCATTTTTGCAGTAAAATTCTCGCAAATGAGCTATCAATTTTTTATTGTAAAAATCTGAGGTTGTTTTTAAAATAAATTACTGGAAAAACAGTACCAGTTTTGTGTTTGAAAGTTTAAAAAAAATACTAGCAGCTCAGTCAACATAGTTTTACTACTAAATCTACAATATTTTATTCTACACAGAATTACTATGCATTTAAAGTACTGCACCAATTTTATTAAGGTAAAATTCTGGCAACTGATCTGCTTTATTTTTTTTTTAGTAAAACTTGCAGTTTTTACAGTGCATTACTATAAAAGGAAAAACATTACAACTATTAATTTTGTCGACTGCTCTGCCAGTTCTTTACTGTCGAATCTGCGGTCATTGTTTTTACTCAAACTTTATCACTATTCTTTTCACGATAAAACTCTGGCAACTGGGCTCCAAATTTTTATCGTAAACTTTTACGGTGCATTAGTGTAAATAAGGAAAAAAAACAATACCACTTTTACGGTAGAATTCAAGTGACAGAGCTGCCATTTTTTTACCGTAAAAAATCTGCGGTTGTTTTTATATTTGCATTTCTGTATAGGGGGAAACGTTACCACTTTGATTTTTGCCGACTGAGCTGCCAGTCTTTCTACCGTCAAATATGCGGTCATTTTTTTTTTTTACAGTGAATTATTGTAAATGGAAAAAGATTAGCACTATTCTTGTACGGTAAAATTCTGGTGATCAAGCTGCCAGTTTTTAACGGTAAAATTTACGGTCGTTTTTACAGTGCATTACTGTAAATGGCAAAACAGTACCAGTTTTATTTATGTATTATATTATTTTTTACAGTTAAATTCTAGCAACTAAAATGCAAGTTCTTTTTACTGTAAAATTGTATGGTAATTGTTTTACAATGCATTACTGCAAATCACAAACCTGCACCACTTTTTCATTTTGGTAAAATTCGGGCAACAAAGCTGCTGTTTCTTTCCTACCGTTTCCACAGTAAAAACTAGCACCTCGGTTTTAGTTTTTTTTTTTTTTTTTCATTTTTTACAGTGCATTTCTTTTACAGTAAAATTTTAAAGACTGAACTGGCAATTTATTTTACGGCTGTTTTGACCGTGCATGACTGTAAATATAAAAAGTGTACCAGTTTTATTTTTTTACAGTAAAATTCTGACAACTAAGCTGCAAGTTTATTTACTGTAAAATCTACAGTAATTACTTTTACAGTGCATGACTGTAAATGTTAAAACGGTACCAATTTTTTACAGTAAAATTGTTGCCACTGAGCTGCCAGGTTTCCCCCCTGTAAAATCTTCCGTTGTTTTTAGGGTGCATTTATTTCCAAGACAAACGTTTCATGGCAGCATTACAGATGCCACCATACCTGCTGTGTCCACCAAAACTACAAGAGACCACGACTAAAGGAAATACAGTACTTTTTTTTGTTCGGTTGTATTGTCAATTTAATGAAAATAAAAGATTAAATGGGATGTTTGAATGTATTTAAGTGGCATCTCAAATGCCATTAAAAGTGAATAAATTCATATATTTATTTTGCCATTTGACACAAAAATATAGAAAATGTAATTTACACATGCACTGTATATATATATATATATATATATATATATATATATATATATATATATATATACATGACACATTAATATTCAGGCTACGTGGGATTCACTTATTACTACCCAAGTGACAATTTTTGTTTTCTATCCAAGTGCTTGCATTTGATGTTTTGTTTTCAAGGGCTAAGCTGCTGCTCTGTATTACATTTACAGTGTTAATATGCCATCCACTCATATTTGTAAATATTAGACAGTCAAAGTCAGTCTATTCCACAAGTGTTTCAGCATAATGACACCTGACTAGAATGATGTCCCTGTGATGGATGTAATATTGAAAAGTTGCACTTTCATGTCATTGGATGATGTAATGTCAAACTGTGCCTTTGTGTGATTCATCTGTGGTAATGTTGCAGTTATGTGAAGGTCTATGCGTGACTATGTCAGCTGAATTATAATTTGTTATCTATAACATTGGCTCTGTCCTGATTTGTACACTTTAGGTGCTGTTTTTGCAAGTCAAAATCACTTATGTCAGAATATTAATAAAAAAAGGAAGCTTTGACACAAATAAGACGTAAACAAATACGTATTATATACCATTGCAATTTATTAATCCACGCTTCTTAAATAAGATCTCATCATCAGTCTTAAAATTACTCGATTCATCGTCATTCACAGCCATTTTACTGAAATAATAATAAAAAATCTCTGAATATGTATAGATCTCAGGTAGTGCAGTTAGCAGCGAAGCACAGCGGAGGATTAGAACAATTAACGAGGAGCACGACAGCATGGGACTGCTTATAAAAGGTTTTGTGGAGGGGGGGAAAAAAAGTAGTTTTTTTGTGTAAGTAGTTAGTTTACAGCTGGTCATGAAGAGAACTGTACAATAGACCAAAAGTAGAGCAGAAGGAGGGGAAGAGAAGACACTTCAAATTCTCGCTTGTGTGACTTGTGCTTCTTCGGGCATTATTCATTACTACCTCCTTTTGACAGCTGGCCTGGTTCCCTTGCTGCTGCTGCTGCCGCCGCCCGCCTTGCTGGAGCCCTTGGAGCCCGAGAAGAGCTTGGTCATGAGCTCCGACACGTCCGGAAGCTCTGGGTTAGGGTTCAGCATGTTCATGGACTGTTCCATTTCCTGGGAAAATATGGCAAAACAAAGTCCAATTAGATGTTAATCCTAATAACAGTAACAGATTGTTTATGTATGTATATATAATGTAATCATAATACAGGGTTGACCCTAGATTTCCAAGATACCTCTGGCGATGGGGGCGTGGTCACCATGGCGTCATCGCGTAATTTGCCATATATGATATGATTTTCTGTAAACACGACCAGATATATATATATATATATATATATATATATATATATATACATAGTGTATGTGTATATATGTATGTTTCAATGTATATGTTTCAATATATACATATATATATATATATATATATATATATATATATATATATATATATATATTTAATATAATCATAATACAGGGTTATATATATATATATATATATATATATATATATATATATATATATATATATATATATATATATATATATATATATATATATATCTCTGGGCGTGTTTAAAGAAATTCATATCATATATGGCAAATTACGCGATGACGCCATGGTGACCACGTCCCCATCGCCACAGGTATCTTGGAAATCTAGGGTCAACCCTGTATTATGATTACATTAAATATATATATATATATATATATATATATATATATATATATATATATATATATAGATTTCCAAGATACCTGTGGCGATGGGGACGTGGTCACCATGGCGTCATCGCGTAATTTGCCATATATGATATGAATTTACGCGATGACGCCATGGTGACCACGTCCCCATCGCCACAGGTATCTTGGAAATCTAGGGTCAACCCTGTATTATGATTACATTACATTATTAAACACTGTATAGTTTTTTTATCGGTTATTTTTTCAATTTAAGAGCATGATGTGGACAAATTCTCTGAGTAGGTCTGCATAAAGCCAAAAAAATGTTCAAGTGAATTATTGCATATTGTTTCAATGCGTAGCACCGTGAGACAATAATATGTTGATTGGCAGTCTAAAAGTAACATATCTTCCTTCACTTATTTTCGCAGTTTTATGCATTCATATTCCTAAAATATAAAAATCAAAAATTGAAATGAAATGCAATTTGAGGGAAAATTTGAAATTTGTTTTTTTCTCAAAATTGTGCAGCACTATTTGTTACAAACAACTGTCTTTCAAACCGCTTCTTGATGACCACTTTTGTGTTTGGAGAAATACTCTTAACTCTCCCGTTCTGGATCTTCTGGCATGTGTGTGACAGGGTGAAAAGCTCTGACTCGTTTAGGTAGATTTGGGTTGCATGTTGTAATCTCGAGTCCCAAAATAATGTGTCGCCAACTAATTAAATACACAGTGCTGTACGGTGCGACAATATTAAAGCAAATGCAACTCAGAATAAAGCGTGCTACTTCAAAAAAAAAATTAACTGTCACACATTTGAGAAAAGGAATTTCAACCCTTTCATCGCATTTTGCTCCTAAAAGGAATCCATCCAAATTTGATAAGACTAGAATTTAACTTTCGCCCATCTGTATAGCATGTTTAAAATGAATTCAAATCACGACCATTGAAAATTTGGACTGTGATTGACGCAGAAGTGTTTATCACTCGCGCTAAGAGCTGTGAGCCATAGGTAAATGTTTTTTTTAAAAGAGACTAGAGATTATATTGGACTTTTCTTATATTATTTCCACTGCTTTTTTGTTATCTCAAAACACCTTCTAAATTGGGATCCTATTATGCACATCCTACTTTTCTTACTTGTTGGTACCTGCTTTTGTGTATTTGGCATCCCCATCAGTCCTGAAAATGTAAAAACAAGGCATGCTGGTGGAGATATTTAGTTAAGTCAATGAATAGTTCCACTTCTGGGTTAGTTTATAAGCCAAACTATATCGAGATACAAGTTTTGGTCCATATTGCCAAGCCCTACAATTGTGTTAGCGACAGTGCTTGCAGTTTAGGGATGTTCTCTCTGTTTAAGCATTACAGTAAGTCTTTTGAGGGCATTGTGTTTATATGTATGGGTGGACAGGTGTGTCTTGTTCACATTGAAGACATTTCATCTTGCTAAAAATGAAAATGTCGAATATCGGCTTTTTTGCTGATATTCGATATTGTCCAACTCTTAATTACCGATTCCGATATCAACCGATACTGATATACACAGTCGTGGAATTAACACACTGGATGTATTAAAAAATATTAGTAAAGCAAATAGAACTACATGTTTCAATCCCTTTGGTAAGTAGGAACAGTCTTGACGGTAGCAGTCGGTGTGGAGTGGTGAAAGGGAGGGTAAGTATGTCATTGGGGTCTTCAGGTGGGAACCCTGCTTCATCGACGTTTTGTTGATTTAAAGCCCACGACGTCTCCAGAGGGCTCAACAGTGTACCTAGTGTCCCAAGTACACC
This sequence comes from Nerophis ophidion, assembly GCF_033978795.1. NCBI lineage: Eukaryota > Metazoa > Chordata > Actinopteri > Syngnathiformes > Syngnathidae > Nerophis > Nerophis ophidion. The sequence goes on from NC_084634.1 coordinate 28,053,865, forward strand.
CCCCTCCATGCCATACCCTCCATATCCCGTCGGACTCTGCAAGGCAGGGTCGTCCTTTTCCCCAAGTCAGGCTTAAGCCTGACCGCATACCATTGTCTCTTATTGTACTGCCCAGTTGGGATCCTTGCGCTTAATCCAGAGGCAGTTGCTGGCTTTTTCGGCAGCACTTGACATGGACTTGATAACCTGTTGGAGGGAGCGTCCCGTCACCCCCATTTTTCTCAACAGACTAATCATCAATCAATCAATGTTCATTTATATAGCCCTAAATCACTAGTGTCTCAAAGAGCTGTACAAACCACAACGACATCCTCGGTAGGCCCACATAAGGGCAAGGAAAACTCACACCCAGTGGGACGTCGGTGACAATGATTACCCAGTGGGACGTCGGTGACAATGAGGACTATGAGAACCTTGGAAAGGACCACATATGTGGGCAACCCCCCCCTCTAGGGGACCGAAAGCAATGGATGTCGAGCGTGTCTAACATGATACTGTGAAAAGTTCAGTCCATAGTGGATCCAACACAGCCGCGAGAGTCCAGTCCAAAGCGGATCCAACACTAATGGTAGATGTGGCAATAAATCCCCGGCATCCCACCTCGACTGGGAAGATGCTGGTCTGCCAGCCATTCTGGGATGTTTCAGCTGCCAGGTCAGAATATATATATTTTTTTTTCTCTCGTAAGCCTCTTCAACCCCTTACTCCCATGGTACTGTCAGCTCCACGACATAAGCCAGCTTTGCTGTTGGAGACCACCGGACCATGTCTGGCCGGAGTGTTGTCGCCATTATTTCTGGGGGAAACAAGCTTTTTATCAAGGTCTACTTCCAATTTCCAATCTCGAGCCGACTGCAGGATGCTTGGATTATTTGGTGTCGTTTCACACTCTTGATGTTGGCCAGCTGGTACAAAATGTGTGAAATGGACCTTTCCTGCTGATGTTTGTGGGAGATCGTTTCTGGTGGTTCGCCGCTGTTCCAGTGTTAATGCAAGCTCTCTGAGTACTTGGTTATGCCACCAAGTATAGCGTCCTTGGGTGAGACTTATAGTACACCCTGATATATGTCTTAGAGATGCAGGTACTTGACACAGGGAACAGGCGGGATCTTCTCCGTAGTAGGTTTTCAGATTTAGGGGGGACGGTAGCAGGTCGTACGTGGCTCTGATGATAAAACTCAGCCGTGCTCCCTCCATCTGCCAGTTGTCACACCAGTTGAGCTTTTTCTTCTCCAAGCTTTCCCCAGTTGGTCCATCTCCCCTGCTTGGCCATTGAGACGGCTTCCTGTCTCCTGATTTCCTCTACTACCAGCCGTCTCTTCTGCTCTGATGTTGCTTTGTGCCATAGAGGAGCTTTTGGGATGAGCCCGAGTCCTGCTCTCCCATGCTGTACTTGCCCAACCACATCTCTCAATTGAACAGCAGACTTTGCGGATGTTCTTCCGAAATGTGTTTGTCATTCTTGTTTGGTGTGGGTTCACAGTGTGGCGCATATTTGTAACAGTGTTAAAGTTTTGTATACGGCCACCCTCAGTGTGACCTGTATGGCTGTTGATCAAGTATGCCTTGCAATCACTTATCTGTAAAAGCCGCACATATTATGTGATTGGGTCGGCACGCTGTTTGTATGGGGGGAAAAGCGGACGTGAGGACAGGTTGTAGAGGACGCTAAAGGCAGTGCCTTTAAGGCACGCCCCCAATAATGATGTCCGGGTGGAAATCGGGAAAAATTCGGGAGAATGGTTGCCCCGGGAGATTTTCGAAAGGGGCACTGAAATTCGGGAGTCTCCCAGAAAAATCACGAGGTTGAAACCGATACCGATAATTTCCGATATTACATTTTAAAGGATTTAACGACCGACAATATCGGCAGGCCGATATTATGAAAAAGCTAAGCGTGCAGCACTGATAAGTGTATTTTTGTTCTAACAAGCCCTTTTTGCGGGTTTTCTTACCTTTCTCATCTCTGGGTCGTTGGTGTTGACCACTTTGGGCAGCAGAACAATAATCAGCAGGGGCAGCACCATCATCATAACCTGCAAGTGCAACACAATCAGCACATTCTAACAGAGTATCAAGAAGACAGGAGAAACTAGTAAATACAAATATGTGACTTGTATGGTAAAAATGTATCTTCAGCAAAAAAAAAAAGATTGACACTTGACTAACAGTACGGAAGGGATGGGTGATATGGATGAAAAACTACTCAATATTTCATCACAATATATTATTAGGCATAACAATTACAATATAACTAATTTCAAAGCAGGTAATAAAGGCACCTATTGTGGTTGCTGACGTTTGCAATAATATATTGTGTTCCTTCTGATAGTATTATTTTCTCAAAACACAAGATGGTGGTGAAACAGTAGGAAATTAATATATAAATTATTTCCAACTATTAGCTCTGATTTAAATCATTTGGTCTTTGCCTTTTAAGTCCCCCTGTTCTCAGACACTTGTTTGTTTTTGAGTTTGTACACAACAAAAAGAAAGGAGATTGTGAGAGTAAAATAGTCAGTCAAATCACTGTCGTATCGGCCATGTACAGTATTGCTACTGTCAACATCAATCAATCAATCAATCCGCTCCCTAGGTGTGTACAGAAAAATATCGATTTATATCCGAATTACAATTTTTGTTTTTCCCGATTCCAAAGAGTTTCTTACTTTTCAAAAATCAATTAAAATGAATTATGAAAACAATTATTTTAATTTTTTTTGGTTTAATAAAAATAAATTTTTCAAAGACAAAAGCAACCAAAAAGTTTTTCTAAACTGTAACCTGTTTTGAAAAAGTGCCATTATGATTTATATAAATAAAATATTGTAACACTCTGTTTGAATCAAGAATCGATTCTGAATTGAATCGTCACCTCAAGAAACGGAATCGGATCGAATTGTTCTGTGTCTAAAGATCCACGCTCCTATCTACCACCCACCGCTTTTTACATTCAAGAGCTCTAGTTAAGAGGTTAGCATATTCTCCTACGGTGTGTTGTGTAGCATGTTTAGCTATTCTTCGTTTTCCAGAAATATAGATACTTGTAAAGAAACATAGTACATTTTCCACCATGGAGGCCAGGATTGCAATCCAAGAGAAGTTAGACGCTAGCAAGAACGCTACATGGCATTCTTTCGCTGCCTTGTCACGGTCAAATTTGCGGGACACAGCTGAAATGATCCATCAACATGCATTGTCACGATATAATAATTGTTTTAAAAGCTAAATTAAGGTGTCCAAAATGCGGCCAGGGGGCCATTTGCGACCCGCAGCTAAGTTTTTAACGACCCGTGGCACATTGTAAAATACAATTACAAAAAAAAAAGACATAAGTGGAATAAAAGAGCAAACATGTTTACTGTTAAGAAAAAACGTTGAAATGTTGACTTTGATAACATTCAGCCACCGACGTCCCACTGGGGTGAGTTTTCCTTGTCGTTGTGGTTTGTGCAGGCAGCCCTTTGAGACACTAGTGATTTAGCGCTATATAAATAAACATTGATTGATTGAATGCAAGCTGTTTTCTTTTTCAAATTGTCAAAAAGTAACAATAACCAAAATCAATGTTGTTATTGATTATTGATCTATTTAAGGCTCCAATTACATCACATCAAATATTACACTTTCAAATTATTTTTGTGGAACATTTTGGGTAATCCATGTGTTTGCCATGTCAAAACATAGGGCTTCATTAAAAAATAGCATCAAACATTAAAAAAAAGAAAAGCATCGATCTGAAGTTCATGTCGAGATTCAAGCACTGAAAGTAAACATATTCTTCCCAATTTAAAGAGTGGGACTCCTTTGGACCACCAAGACCTATAGTGTATTTTTTTTTTTTTTAAATCTGTCAGTGACCTGCTCAGTGGCCTTGTGGTTAGAGTGTCCGCCCTAAGATCGGGAGGAACAAGGAGGGGATGGATGAAACGCAGAGAGTATTTCACCACAGTGAGTGTGACGATCAGTGGTACTTTAACTTTAATGCTCAAAGAATAAAAATTAATCTAAATAAATGTTATAAATTATTGACCTATTCAAGGCTCCAATTACTTTAAATCCAATATTTCAATGTATAATAATTTTGGGGGAAATATTGCATATTTTGGGCATAAAACAAAATAAACAAAAAAACCTGAAAAATAACTCAAATGTATAATCGAAGAATAGAGCTGAAGTTGATCTAGAGATTTACGCATTGAAAATAAAAACAATGACTTATTTTTAACACCTTTGGATCCCTGAGAATGTTAGAGGATTTTTTTTAAACTGTCATTGCTCAAAATGTGTCATTGACCTATTTAAAGCTCCAATTACTACATCAAATATTGCACTTTGAACTTTTTGGGGGGGAAATGTTGCATACCGTATTTCCTTGAATAGCCGCCGGGGCGCTAATTAATTTAAAACCTCTTCTCACTCCTGCGCTCATTCAAGGCATGCGATAAAAGTAAGCATGCGCTAATAATTTTAAAACCTCTTCTCACCCCGGCGCTTAACAATGGCATGCAGTAAAAAATTGAGTGTGATAGAAAAAATTTAAAAAAATTAAACAATTCTTCTTCGGCCGCGGCCCGGTAGTTGGGGACCACTGCTCTACAACATGTCATCATGCCCATCTTTGTACCATGCCATCTGCGTGCCGGTAGGACGCATGCATTTCGCTGCTTCTCATACAAGATTTCAATGCATACTTGGTCAACAGCCATACCGTTTACACTGATGGTTGTGATATAAACAACTTTAAAACTCTTAATAGTATGCGCCACACTCTGTGAACCCTAACCAAACAAGAATAACAAACAAATTTCTGGAGAAGATTGGCTATGTAACACATTATAAACGCAACATAAGAATTACCCAGAATTCCAATGCATCCATGACTCTTGGCTATATTATACACGCGCCCCCAACCCCGCCCACCTTATCCGACGCACGGATGGGGGGGAGGGAGGGAGGTTGGTGCCAAGAGTCATGGATGCATTGGAATTATGGGTAATTCTTATGTTGCGTTTATAATGTGTTACAGAGCCAATGTTCTCCAGAAATGTGTTTGTTATTCTTGTTTGGTGTAGGTTAACAGAGTGTGGCGTATAATAGTAAGAGTGTTAAAATTGTTTTATATCACAACCTGATTTACACATAGTAAATGCAAAAAAAAAAAACTCCTTCGCCATTTTGGCAGGGGAAGCGTCACTCGTGACGTCACAAATTTGACCCGGCGGTAAAAGTGAGCATGCACTAATAACTTTGGGGAGCGAGTTTTACCCGGCAGTAATTCAAGGCAGGTGCATATTACATGCCCGGCGGCTATTCAAGGAAATACGGTATTTTGTGTTTTTGCCACAACAAAACAGGGTTTTCTTTGACAAAAAAGGCATACAACTTTTTTTTTTTTTTTTTTTTTTTTTTTTTTATAAATTTTACCTTATATCGATAAGAGAGACCTGGAATTGATCCTCAGATTTAAGAAACAAAAGTAAAAAAATAGATACACATGTAGGAGTTACTTTTAAAACTTTTATGACTGACACCCTTACTGGTCCACATGATCTTTAAAATTTAACAAACTTTAAAGGGATTAATCCTAAGGGTTAAACATTTTTTATATATTGTATTGGTTTTTAAATGGAAAAATATCAAAATGGCCCCTGCATCTTTTGATTTTTCTGTGTGGACACCCTTGGTCTATATCGTGCAACCCTACAGTACAGTAAAGCTTTTATTACAGTGACAGTTTGACTTCTGAACATATTGGCTCTAATTCTGATCCTTGGGAAGAAGATGACAAAAATAGATTTCATTAACAACACAACACATTATGTCTATTTTGACTCATGACCACAGCTTTCTTTAGTTACCATTGGGTTCATGAGGAAGTCGGTCCAGCCCCAGGTCTCCCTCTTAATGAAGTAGCTGTGCAGACCACTGGCTCTAATTTGAAGAGGATACGGCTGCCGGATGACTTCTGAAGTCTTAATGTAGTTGACAAGACGAGCCCTGTTGAATAGAAAAAGTGTTACAAGCGGGAAAACGACACAGGGGATTCAATTCAGTTTAAATGTAAGGAACTTAATAGAAAGTTTGTACCTCATTTTGCCCTTGGATGTGATATCAACACGGACCGGCTCAAATCGGTATGCTGGAGTGACAATCTCTACAACATAGGACCCGGGGGGGACATCGTTAACAGCAAAACTTCCATCAGTTCTGCAACAGGAGAACATAACAAGGTTCAGTACCACTCTTCCTGGCTAAATGTACCTTTAGATGTACAATCTTGTGTCATTTCAAGTTGTGACTGCATTATTTATGTGTGTCAATGGATGTTTGCCTAATAAAGTAACATAACTCAGAATTGGAACAACATTTTCCGGATTGTTCTCCACGAGGCTCTAGTTGGTTAGTTCACCACCCTTCGATTTCAATAGTGAGCAATACGGACAGTCGATATCATACTGATACTTTCTACATGAAATAGGGCTGGGCGATATACCCGATATATCGCGGGTTTGTGTCCGTACGATATAGAAAATGACTATATTGTGATATTCGAGTATACGTTCTCACGCAGTTGCTTTTAGCTGCGGGCATTACACTGCAGGCTCTTCTCGCTCTTTCCTGTGTCTCCTTCTCACAGACAAGCGCACCTTCTTATATACGTCACATACTATCACGTCGTATACGCCATTGCGGAGCAGAGAGATAGCGGCATGGGTAAAATTAGCTGTGATGCTAGCAGAACCGTGCGAGTGGTAATACAAGAAAGAAGGTGCAAATGAAGGAAGAATTATTTCCTAAGAAAAACAGCAGGGGGTCCATCGTCTGGCGGTGGGTTGGCTTCAAGTGGGAAGATGTTGAACAAATAACAGTAATATGTCAAGTGTTGGCCAAACGCTTTGCTACAAAATGTAGCATTACTGCAAATATGTAGCATCATTTGAAAGTTCACCTGCTAGAGAATGAAGAGCGCTTACTAAGTACCGCATGTCAACATCTCCTTCGGTACCACACGCCCACACCATCAAAATGCAGAGGCAAACATTTCCAGATTAACACTGTATGAACAAAATAGTCAACAACGGAATTTATTAACGTCCGTAGTAACCGACCACATAGCGAAGGTCAAACATTATTTGATTTACTATTATACAGCTCATTTTTATTTGACACTTAAAATGTCTCCGACAATGTTGCCCTTTCGGTTTTGGAAATGACATGAACGTTTGTACCACTTCTTAATAACTGTTTAATAAATACAGTTTTGGTCAATTGACTTAGTTGGGATTTCCTTCTCTGCATGAAAGTTTAAAAGTAGCATATATTAATGCAGTATGAAGAAGAATGTTTTAATGTAGACACATAGAATCATTATACTGATGTGATTATATGTATCAAGTGTTAATTCAAGGCAAAGGCAAAATATCAAGATACATATCGTGTATTGCTATATGGCCAAGAAAATATTGAGATATTTAAAAAAGGCCATATCGCCCCGCCCTACAGCCATCTAATGTTTTGGAAGAGCAATTGAATTGCAAATGAGACTCAAAAGAAATCAGAAAGCAAGATATAACAACTGCACAGCACAACTATCAAAATCAGCTCATTCTTAAATGTAACATTAAAAAATAACATTGTTATTATCAAACAATTAACATTTATTAACCCACACTAAAGCACCACAAATTGGCAACATTTAGTACTGGTTTTGATTCTTGGGTACAGGGCATTGGCACCGTATCTGTTCAAATGTGAACAGTACCCATCCCTATTAGTCACTAGTGCAAAATTATAGCAAAAATATAAATAAATGCTGCGTTCTAATATATTGTTATAACAAACTTTATGGTATGCCATCCATCCATCCATTTCCTACCGCTTGTTCTTTTTGGGGTTGCTGTAGCCTATCTCAGCTGCAACATTTATTCTATTTGGAAATATATATCCCTCTGCTAATCAGGTAGACCGAATCAGTCCAGGTCCATTTAAAAAAATTTAAAACTGTCAAATGTAGATTTTCCTATAATTTGTGAAATCTTTAATCTACATAAACCTGAAGAAAATATTAATACAAGTAAGTAATACAACCCTTTTTAGGGATGTAGACCACATTAATCCAGGTCAAGATAGAAGTAGAAAAAGTAAAGTGTTTTTATGAATTTTGAGGGTCTATGGGTTAATCAAGTCTAAAATTTAGAACTTTAAACAGTGTTTTGTGATCTCGACCTGGACTATTGTGGCCTACATGGCCAAAGTTGTTTAGATGTGTCTTTGTTATACTTTGAAAAATAATTAAAAGCATTTCACAAAACATAAATCAAAGTATATTTAAATACAGCCCTTAATCACAATGCCTCCAAGGGCTGCACAAACCACAACGGCCAGGCAAGGAAAAACTCCAAAAATTCCATAATGGGATGCAGTAAATTTGTTATGATTATTCTTTAAGCAGAACTTATGTATATTTTCGTAACATTGCTGCTGTTTGTTGTCCTAATTTTGCATGAGTGACAACATTATTAAACAATCATAACATTTCAAGTATGGATTTTTTAGACTGGTGAATTTCCATAATTTACAAATGTAAACCTTTAAAAAAGGTACAAACGCAACATTTTTGGAGACAGCTTATTAAAAAGAAAAAAAAAACAAGCACAAATACTATTAAAGCTTCCTAAACCATTACTCAGTGGACTAGTGGTTAGAGTGTCCGCCCTGAGATTGGTAAATAGTGGGTTCAAACCCCGGCCGAGTCATACCAAAGACTATAAAAATGGGACCCATTACCTTCCTGCTAGACACTCAGCATCAACGGTTGGAATTGGGGGTTAAATCACCAAAAATGATTCCCGGGCGCGGCCACCGCTGCTGCTCACCGCTCCCCTCACCTCCCAGGGGGGTGATCAAGGGTGATGGGTCACATTAAGAGAATAATTTCGCCACACCTCGTGTGTGTGACAATCATTGGTACTTTAACTTAATTAGTACATTTTTAGTCTACTTAATACCTGCATTATCCTTTCTCTATCCATCATTTGAAACGGAGCTACTGTGTGGAACAATTTCCCTTGTGGATCAATAATGTGTGTCTAAGTCCAAGTAAGTGTAGGGAAAGTTAAAAAGAGAGAAACTGTAAATTGTGTAATTTATGTCAAGGTGAAAAGCACACTGTTCCCCCTGAATCCTCACTGGATCAGTTCACAGCTGAGTGCGGAGGGACTGGGATGAGAATCAGCACTTCCAAGTCCGAGGCCGTGGTTCTCGCCCGGAAAAGGGTGGAGTGCCATCTCTGGGTTGGGGGGGGAGACCCTGACCCAGGTGGAGGAGTTAAAGTACCTAGGAGTCTTGTTCACGAGTGAGGGAAGAGTAGATCGTGAGATCGACAGGCGGATCGGTGCAGCGTCTTCAGTAATGCGGACGCTGTATCGATCCATTGTGGTGAAGAAGGAGCTGAGCCGGAAGGCAAAACTCTCAATTTACCGGTCGATCAACGTTCCCATCCTCACCTATGGTCATGAGCTTTGGGTCATGACCGAAAAGATAAGATCACGGGTACAAGCGGCCGAAATGAGTTTCCTCCGCCGGGTGGCGGGGCTCTCCCTTAGAGATAGGGTGAGAAGCTCTGTCATCCGGGATGAACTCAAAGTAAAGCCGCTGCTCCTCCACATCGAGAGGAGCCAGATGAGGTGGCTCGGGCATCTGGTCAGGATGCTACCCGAACGCCTCCCTAGGGAGGTGTTTAGGGCACGTCCAACCGGTAGGAGGCCACGGGGAAGACCCAGGACACGTTGGGAAGACTACGTCTCCCGGCTGGCCTGGGAACGCCTCGGAATCCCCCGGCAAGAGCTAGACGAAGTGGCTGGGGAGAGGAAAGTCTGGGTTTCCCTGCTTAGGCTGTTGCCCCCGCGACCCGACCTCGGATAAGCGGAAGAAGATGGATGGATGGGTACAAGCGGCTAAGGGTGCTGAGGAAGAACAGACTGGAGAGACAGCTGATGCTGACCTTCTGACGTACTGCATAACAGTGTGGTACGCCAGCTGCACTGAAGCAGACAAACAGGCAATTCAGAGGGTCATAAAGTCTGCACAAAAAATCATTGGCTGTCCCCTGCCCTCCCTGAAGGATTTACACAACTCCCGTTGCCTCAAGAAAGCAAAAAACATCACCAAAGACAGCACACACCCTGGCTTCCACCTGTTCGACCTGCTACCATCAGGCAGGCGCTACAGGTGCATCAGAGCCAGAACAAACAGGCTCAGAGACAGCTTCTTTCCCAGAGCTGTCACCATGTTGAACTTTAACTAATAATAATCATAATTCTGCCCTGCCTTAATACTACCCTTTGAGTGCAAAAAGTCCGACACTGATTGTTATTTATTACTTTGGTACTTTTGTCTTGTTCTGTATATTGTACAGTATTTTGTGTTTCTATAGTGTTTTGTATATTGTACAGGATTCCTTATTATTTTTATTGGATAGTAGTCTGAGTATTTCAATTGTTAGTTTTCTTCCTTTATTACCTATTGTGTTATTTATTTTACCCCATATTTGTTCCCACTACCGCACCTTAAGTTGGAGTCTTTAATCTCGTTATATGCTAATATAATGACAATAAAGTCCATTCTATTCTAAAATGAGTTTCCTCCGCCAGGTGGCGGGACTCTCCCTTAGACATAGGGTGAGAAGCTCTGTCATCCAGGAGGAGCTCAACGTAAAGCCGCTGCTCTGCCACATCAAGAAGAGCCAGAAGAGGTAGTTTGGGCATCTGGTCAGGATGCCACCCGAACGCCTCCCTAGGGAGATAATTAGGGCACATCCGACCGGTAGGAAGCCACGGGGAAGACCAAGGACCTGTTGGGAAGACTATGTCTCCCGGCTGGCTTGGGAACACCCGGGATCCCCCGGGAGGAGCTGGACCAAGTGGCTGGAGAGAGGAAAGTCTGGGCTTCTCTGCTTAGGCTGCTGCCCCCGCTACCCAACCACAGATAAGCAGAAGATAGAAGAAAGAATGGCATGCCAAGGTGTCTCAACAACGTTATGGGTATTTAGTTAATTAATCATAACATCATATTAATAGGACTGTAATATATTGTAAAAATGGCATTGTTTTATCTTTCCTCATTATGTCACAATAGTGACTGTTTGTTATTGTAGCATTAGGACACCACGACGTATAGTCAATGTATTTTCCTATACAATAACGTCTTGTATTTATCAATTTTAACATTTTGTACAACCTTTGACTGTGCCAACTGCTATTGCCTCTTGCTCGGCGTTAGCTAGCATGCTAATGTTATTTCACTAAGCTAACTCCTCAGCGTGCGTGTAAGAAAATGTTTTACCTGACAAAACCCACGTAGTCTTCGCCGTCCACAAGAATCCGGGCCGCGGAGACCCAGTCTGGCGTTTTAACGCCAGGTACGATGGCCCTTCCTTCGATTTTAAAGCGATCTCCGGCGGTCTGTGTCGATACGCCTGCGCCCGGGCCGCTCTCCATGTCGGTGAAACATGAAGCTACGACGAACGTTGTCAGCATCACAAGCCATAGCAGCGACATTCTCTCCATGTTGGACGCCGTTATTTATGAAATAAAAGACACTTTGCGCAGCAGGAGCGACAACATAAAAAATAGCAAGTACTGTAGCAGTCGAGAGACGCAGACTGCACACCGGAAGTGTTGTGCAATGACGTCACTTCAAAGACAGCTTTATTGATCTAAATTTGACGGACAAACGGAAGTGACGTTGACCGCGGCGTTTAAAACATGACCACTTCATTAGGGACACGTGCACTATTTAACAAAATCATCATATGTGAATTGATTAACGTGGACCCCGACTTAAACAAGTTGAAAAACTTATTCGGGTGTTACCATTTAGTGGTCAATTGTACGGAATATGTACTGGACTGTGCAATATACTACTAAAAGTTTCAATTTCAATCAAGCGTAGACATCTTATAAGTAAACGCAGCATTGGCTGTGTCACGCCAAATTTCTTCCCCCCTAAAAAACCTTCCCCCCCTACACACCTCCTCTTTCTGCTGTAAAAATTGTGAATGATCCACTTGACACTCCTGTGGGAAAACTTTGCTTTGATCAAAAAAATAACAGAAAAATCCGCAGCTTATTCCAAAATGATTGTGTGTCTGTCTCCTATGTAATTTCCTTATGGAATAATGTTGTAAATGACATCTGTTGGATCAAAACGTGGTCCCTTCCTAACAAGTACTTACTTACCAACAAAGTCAAAGAGATATCATTTAAAATCATTCATCGCTATTACCCTGTAAAGACTGTGATGGCTGGATAGAAGAACGACATTGATGTTACCTGCACCTTTTGTAACATGCACCCAGAGACTGTTAACCACTTGTTTTGGACTTGTGAAAACACTCCATCACTATGGCAGGGCATCTGTCGCTTCATCCGGGACAATATTTATGACAAATTTGTGCTTTACTTTAAAGACGGCGTGGCGCAGTGGGGAGAGTGGCCGTGCGCAACCCGAGCGTCCCTGGTTCAATTCCCACCTAGTACCAACCTCGTCACGACTGTTGTGTCCTGAGCAAGACACTTCACCCTTGCTCCTGATGGGTGCTGGTTGGCGCCTTGCATGGCAGCTCCGTCCATCAGTGTGTGAATGTGTGTGTGAATGGGTAAATGTGGAAGTAGTGTCAAAGCGCTTTGAGTACCTTGAAGGTAGAAAAGCGCTATACAAGTACAACCCATTTAAAGATGTGATTTTTGGTTTTACACTGTATGAACAAAAATTTGAAAAGGAATTCTACCTTTGCAACCTCATTATTTTATTGGCTAAGTTTTATATTCATAAATGTAAGTTTCTTAATACCCGTCCTATCTTTTGTGCCTTTAAAAAAGATCTGGAACTTTACATTAAAACGCTCTCTACCTCTAACAACAAAAAAGCTGTGAAAACGATGATGCTGTGTTCCAAATTTAAGTTGTTTGATGAATCTGAATAAGCCTACGGCTTTGCATTTTGTTTATTATATATATATATATATATATATATATATATATATATATATATATATATTTTTTTTTTAATTTTTTTTTTTGTACTCTATTTTTATTATTTTGAACTTACAACCCCCTGGCGCTGTTTTGTACTGTTTTCATAATGTTTTATAATGTTGTATATTGTTGTTTGACTTATTGTTTGTAATTGTTGAAATTTATAAATAAACCTTAAAAAAAAAAAACCTTCCCCCCATTTACTTCCGGGGTCATGATTAATACAGACGTTTTGTTAACGCTATATTATAAAAAATATAACGCTATATTATAAAAATAGTTTTTTTGTTAACGCTATATTAAAAAAATAATACTGAGATAGGCGCCAGCGCCCCCCGCGACCCCGAAAGGGAATAAGCGGTAGAAAATGGATGGATGGATGGATAATAATACAAACAAGCTATGGGATGACGTAAGAGGAAACGTGAGGAAACGTGACTCCGGAAGTAAATGAGTCATCCCATAGCTTGTGTTTGTAAATTGTTATTATTTATTTATTTTTATCATTTTTTATAATATAGCGTTAACAAAACATATGTATTTTATAATATGGCGTTATATTTTTATAATATAGCGTTAACAAAACGTCTGTATTAATCATGACCCCGGAAGTAAATGGGGGGAAGGTTTTGTAGAGGGGAAGAAATTTGGCGTGACAGCTGCTGTGATGCGAGAAATTGGGCCGCCATCTTGAAGTGGTGACGAGGAGCCGGCGCAGCCTATACTGACAGTTGACAGGTAGAAAACAAAGTTGCCTGGCTGATGTTCAGCGTTTTCCTGCTTAAATGAGCGGACTGTTATGTTATGTTATGTTATGTTATGTTATGTTATGTTATGTTATGTTATGTTATGTTATGTTATGTTATGTTATGTTATGTTGTGTTGTGTTGTGTTGTGTTGTGTTGTGTTGTGTTGTGTTGTGTTGTGTTGTGTTGTGTTGTGTTGTGTAATGTTATGTTATCCATCCATCCATCGCTGGAGCTTACCTCAGCTGCATTTGTTATGTTTTGTTGTTATGTTATATTATTATGTTATGTTATCCACCCATTCATCAATTTTCTACCGGTTGTCCCTTTTGGGGTCGCTGGAGCCTATCTCGGCTGCATTTGTTATGTTAATGTTGTGTTGTGTTTTTATGTTAGGGAATGTTATCCATCCATCCATCCATTTTCTACCGCTTGTCCCTTTTGGGGTCGCGGGGTGTCGCTGGAGCTTATCTCAGCTGCATTTGTTATGTTTTGTTGTTATGTTATATTGTAATGTTATCCATCCATTCATCCATTTTCTACCGGTTGTCCCTTTTGGGGTTGCTGGAGCCTATCTCAGCTGCATTTGTTATGTTTTGTTGTTATGTTGTATTGTAATGTTATCCATCCATTCATCCATTTTCTACCGGTTGTCCCTTTTGGGGTTGCTGGAGCCTATCTCGGCTGCATTTTTTATGTTAATGTTGTGTTGTGTTTTTATGTTAGGGAAGGTTATCCATCCATTTTCTACCGCTTGTACTTTTTGGGGTCGCGGGGTGTCGCTGGAGCCTATCTCAGCTGCATTTGTTATGTTTTGTTGTTATGTTATATTGTTATGTTATCCATCCTTTCATCCATTTTCTACCGGTTGTCCCTTTTGGGGTCGCTGGAGCCTATCTCGGCTGCATTTGTTATGTTAATGTTGTGTTGTGTTTTTATGTTAGGGAATGTTATCCATCCTTCCATCCATTTTCTACCGCTTGTACTTTTTGGGGTCGCGGGGTGTCGCTGGAGCTTATCTCAGCTGCATTTGTTATGTTTTGTTGTTATGTTATATTGTAACGTTATCCATCCATTCATCCATTTTCTACCGGTTGTCCCTTTTGGGGTCGCTGGAGCCTATCTCGGCTGCATTTTTTATGTTAATGTTCTGTTGTGTTTTTATGTTAGGGAATGTTATCCATCCATCCATCCATTTTCTACCGCTTGTCCCTTTTGGGGTCGCGGGGTGTCGCTGGAGCTTATCTCAGCTGCATTTGTTATGTTTTGTTGTTATGTTATATTGTAATGTTATCCATCCATTCATCCATTTTCTACCGGTTGTCCCTTTTGGGGTCGCTGGAGCCTATCTCGGCTGCATTTTTTATGTTAATGTTGTGTTGTGTTTTTATGTTAGGGAAGGTTATCCATCCATTTTCTACCGCTTGTACTTTTTGGGGTCGCGGGGTGTCGCTGGAGCCTATCTCAGCTGCCTTTGTTATGTTTTGTTGTTATGTTATATTGTTATGTTATCCATCCTTTCATCCATTTTCTACCGGTTGTCCCTTTTGGGGTTGCTGGAGCCTATCTCAGCTGCATTCGTTATGTTAATGTAATGTTTATGTTATGTTTTGCTATGTTATGTTATGCATCCATCCATCCATTTACTACCGCTTGTCTCTTTTGGGGTTGCGAGGGGTCGCTGGAGCCTATCTCAGCTTTATTTGTTATGTTTTGTTGTTATATTATATTGTAATGTTATCCATCCATTCATCCATTTTCTACCGGTTGTCCCTTTTGGGGTTGCTGGAGCCTATCTCAGCTGCATTCGTTATGTTAATGTAATGTTTATGTTATGTTTTGCTATGTTATGTTATGCATCCATCCATCCATTTACTACCGCTTGTCTCTTTTGGGGTTGCGAGGGGTCGCTGGAGCCTATCTCAGCTGCATTTGTTATGTTTTGTTGTTATGTTATATTGTTATGTTATGTTATCCATCCATTCATCCATTTTCTACCGGTTGTCCCTTTTGGGGTCGCTGGAACATATCTCAGCTGCATTCGTTATGTTAATGTAATGTTTATGTTATGTTGTGTTATGTTATGAAACCGTCCATCCATTTTCTACCGCTTGTCCCTTTTGGGGTCGCAGGGTGTCGCTGGAGCCTATCTCAGCTGCATCCGTTATGTTTTTTTGTTATGTTATATTGTTATGTTATCCATCCATTCATCCATTTTCTACCGGTTGTCCCTTTTGGGGTCGCTGGAACATATCTCAGCTGCATTAGTTATGTTAATGTAATGTTTATGTTATGTTGTGTTATGCATCCATCCATCCATTTACTACCGTTTGTCCCTTTTGGGGTTGCGAGGGGTCGCTGGAGCCTATCTCAGCTGCATTTGTTATGTTTTGTTGTTATGTTATATTGTTATGTTATGTTATCCATCCATTCATCCATTTTCTACCGGTTGTCCCTTTTGGGGTCGCTGGAACATATCTCAGCTGCATTCGTTATGTTAATGTAATGTTTATGTTATGTTGTGTTATGTTATGAAACCGTCCATCCATTTTCTACCGCTTGTCCCTTTTGGGGTCGCAGGGTGTCGCTGGAGCCTATCTCAGCTGCATCCGTTATGTTTTTTTGTTATGTTATATTGTTATGTTATCCATCCATTCATCCATTTTCTACCGGTTGTCCCTTTTGGGGTCGCTGGAACATATCTCAGCTGCATTAGTTATGTTAATGTAATGTTTATGTTATGTTGTGTTATGCATCCATCCATCCAATTACTACCGCTTGTCCCTTTTGGGGTTGCTGGAGCCTATCTCAGCTGCATTCGTTATGTTAATGTAATGTTTATGTTATGTTGTGTTATGTTATGTTATGCATCCATCCATCCAATTACTACCGCTTGTCCCTTTTGGGGTTGCTGGAGCCTATCTCAGCTGCATTCGTTATGTTAATGTAATGTTTATGTTATGTTGTGTTATGTTATGTTATGCATCCATCCATCCATTTCCTACCGCTTGTCTCTTTTGGGGTTGCGAGGGGTCGCTGGAGCCTATCTCAGCTGCATTTGTTATGTTTTGTTGTTGTGTTATATTGTAATGTTATCCATCCATTCATCTATTTTCTACCGGTTGTCCCTTTTGGGGTCGCTGGAACATATCTAAGCTGCATTCGTTATGTTAATGTAATGTTTATGTTATGTTGTGTTATGCATCCATCCATCCATTTTCTACCGGTTGTCCCTTTTGGGGTCGCTGGAACATATCTCAGCTGCATTCGTTATGTTAATATAATGTTTATGTTATGTTGTTATGTTATGCAACCGTCCATCCATTTCCTACCGCTTGTCCCTTTTGGGGTCGCGGGGTGTCGCTGGAGCCTATCTCAGCTGCATTTGTTATGTTTTGTTGTTATGCTATATTGTTATGTTATCCATCCTTTCATCCATTTTCTACCGGTTGTCCCTTTTGGGGTTGCTGGAGCCTATCTCAGCTGCATTCGTTATGTTAATGTAATGTTTATGTTATGTTTTGCTATGTTATGTTATGCATCCATCCATCCATTTACTACCGCTTGTCTCTTTTGGGGTTGCGAGGGGTCGCTGGAGCCTATCTCAGCTGCATTTGTTATGTTTTGTTGTTATATTATATTGTAATGTTATCCATCCATTCATCCATTTTCTACCGGTTGTCCCTTTTGGGGTTGCTGGAGCCTATCTCAGCTGCATTCGTTATGTTAATGTAATGTTTATGTTATTTTTTGCTATGTTATGTTATGCATCCATCCATCCATTTACTACCGCTTGTCTCTTTTGGGGTTGCGAGGGGTCGCTGGAGCCTATCTCAGCTGCATTTGTTATGTTTTGTTGTTATATTATATTGTAATGTTATCCATCCATTCATCCTTTTTCTACCGGTTGTCCCTTTTGGGGTCGCTGGAACATATCTCAGCTGCATTCGTTATGTTAATGTAATGTTTATGTTATGTTGTGTTATGCATCCATCCATCCATTTACTACCGCTTGTCCCTTTTGGGGTTGCGAGGGGTCGCTGGAGCCTATCTCAGCTGCATTTGTTATGTTTTGTTGTTATGTTATATTGTTATGTTATGTTATCCATCCATTCATCCATTTTCTACCGGTTGTCCCTTTTGGGGTCGCTGGAACATATCTCAGCTGCATTTGTTATGTTAATGTAATGTTTATGTTATGTTGTGTTATGCATCCATCCATCCATTTACTACCGCTTGTCTCTTTTGGGGTTGCGAGGGGTCGCTGGAGCCTATCTCAGCTGCATTTGTTATGTTTTGTTGTTATATTATATTGTAATGTTATCCATCCATTCATCCTTTTTCTACCGGTTGTCCCTTTTGGGGTCGCTGGAACATATCTCAGCTGCATTCGTTATGTTAATGTAATGTTTATGTTATGTTGTGTTATGCATCCATCCATCCATTTACTACCGCTTGTCCCTTTTGGTGTTGCGAGGGGTCGCTGGAGCCTATCTCAGCTGCATTTGTTATGTTTTGTTGTTATGTTATATTGTTATGTTATGTTATCCATCCATTCATCCATTTTCTACCGGTTGTCCCTTTTGGGGTCGCTGGAACATATCTCAGCTGCATTCGTTATGTTAATATAATGTTTATGTTATGTTGTTATGTTATGCAACCGTCCATCCATTTCCTACCGCTTGTCCCTTTTGGGGTTGCGAGGGGTCACTGGAGCCTATCTCAGCTGCATTTGTTATGTTTTGTTGTTATGTTATATTGTAATGTTATCCATCCATTCATCCATTTTCTACCGGTTGTCCCTTTTGGGGTCGCTGGAACATATCTCAGCTGCATTCGTTATGTTAATGTAATGTTTATGTTATGTTGTGTTATGTTATGCAACCGTCCATCCATTTCCTACCGCTTGTCCCTTTTGGGGTCGTAGGGTGTCGATGGAGCCTATCTCAGCTGCATCCGTTATGTTTTGTTGTTATGTTATATTGTTATGTTATCCATCCTTTCATCCATTTTCTACCGGTTGTCCCTTTTGGGGTTGCTGAAGCCTATCTCAGCTGCATTAGTTATGTTAATGTAATGTTTATGTTATGTTGTGTTATGTTATGTTATGCATCCATCCATCCATTTCCTACCGCTTGTCCCTTTTGGGGTTACGAGGGGTCGCTGGAGCCTATCTCAGCTGCATTCGTTATGTTTTGTTGTTATGTTATATTGTAATGTTATCCATCCATTCATCCATTTTCTACCGGTTGTCCCTTTTGGGGTCGCTGGAGCCTATCTCAGCTGCATTCGTTATGTTAATGTAATGTTTATGTTATGTTGTGTTATGTTATGTTATGCAACCGTCCATCCATTTCCTACCGCTTGTCCCGTTTGGGGTTGCAGGGTGTCGCTGGAGCCTATCTCAGCTGCATCCGTTATGTTTTGTTGTTATGTTGTATTGTAATGTTATCCATCCATTCATCCATTTTCTACCGGTTGTCCCTTTTGGAGTCGCTGGAGCCTATCTCAGCTGCATTCGTTATGTTAATGTAATGTTTATGTTATGTTGTGTTATGTTATGAAACCGTCCATCCATTTCCTACCGCTTGTCCCTTTTGGGGTCGCGAGGGGTTGCTGGAGCCTATCTCAGATGCATTTGTTATGTTAATGTTATGTTATGTTTTTATGTTATGTTATCCATCCATTCATCCATTTTTCTACCGCTTTTCCCTTTTGGGGTCACAGGAGGTCGCTGGAGCCTATCTCTGCTGCATTTGTTATGTTAATGTTATGTTGTTATGTTATGTTAATGTTAACGTTAATGTTATGTTATGTTCATTTATTATGTGCCCCCCAACCAACTGTTACATTAGCCCGAGTAGAGAAACAAAAAAACACAGAGACTGACACACACAAAGGAATCTAAAATAAACATTTAAGACTCACAATGAACACATAAATCAAAAGTAATCTGCGGTAAAGAGGTGGGTTTTAAGCTGTGCTCTAAAAGAGTCCAGAGTGATGGCGGACTTGATATTCAAGGGGAGCTTATTCCATAGCCTAGGTGCCATCACTGGGAAAGCACGGTCTCCCTTTGTCACTAGGTTTGACCTTGGGACCTCAAGGGTCGTCTGGTTGTCAGATCTAAGGCAACGACCAAGCCTGGAGCTGGTAGGTTGGTCCAGGAGATCTGGGGCGAATGTTGAAAATAAGAATCGGGGGTGTACTTTTCACGAGTAAGATTTAACATTAATGTACTGTTGGTTGTATTTTGTGAAAAGGATATTACCACAGAGTTGAGAAGGAGCAAAGATCTTCAACATTTGTATGTAAAAATCACAAAGAACTCTTCTGGGGGGGATGACCCCCCCGCTGCAGGGGTTTGGTTTACAAACTTTCAGCCCCTCCAAAAACAAAATTCACCAGCTGCCACTGATTATGATGCATTCTCATTTTAGGCAAAGTATAAGACAATACTTTCTTAACAGTAGAATTGTAACCAGGAATAAGTCTTCAAATAACAATAGTCAAATACTAACATTGTTGGGTAAGACAGAATTAGTTTTTATTCTGAATTGGCGGTTTTAGCTGATATAAAGACTTTTCATGTGTTTGTATATCCATCCACCATCTTCCGCTTATCCGAGGTTGGGTCGCGGGGGCAACAGCCTAAGCAGGGAAACCCAGACTTCCCTCTCCCCAGCCACTTCGTCTAGCTCTTCCCGGGGGATCCCGAGGCGTTCCCAGGCCAGCCGGGAGACATAGTCTTCCCAACGTGTCCTTGGTCTTCCCCATGGCCTCCTACCGGTTGGACGTGCCCTAAGCACCTCCCTAGGGAGGCGTTCGGGTGGCATCCTGACCAGATGCCCGAACCACCTCATCTGGCTCCTCTCGATGTGAAGGAGCAGCGGCTTTACTTTGAGTTCCTCCCGGATGGCAGAGCTTCTCACCCTATCTCTAAGGGAGAGCCCCGCCACCCGGCGGAGGAAACTAATTTCGGCCGCTTGTACCCGTGATCTTATCCTTTCGGTCATGACCCAAAGCTCATGACCATAGGTGAGGATGGGAACGTAGATCGACCGGTAAATTGAGAGGTTTGCCTTCCGGCTCACCACAACGGATCGGTACAACGTCCGCATTACTGAAGACGCCGCATCGGACGTCTGATTATTTATAGCAAATAAGAATATTCTATTACTGTTAAGCAAACTATGAATAATAAAACACGCCAAAACATGTGTAATTTACCGTTGCTACACGTATGACAAATAGCGTGAAAATCATTGCCTTTCAGTGAGGTAAGATGAATTAAATGCACTGACAGTTCCTTGCTCCTGCCAAATGAATTGCACCGAGTGGAGCGGATCACCACTCCAAGATGGCCGTCCCGCGTCTCGTCAGCGCCAGGAAGCAATAGCGGTCGATGCTGTGTCTACTTATTAGATGTCTCTGTTGTCCTCTGTGTTTTTTTATACACTTTGATTTCTATTTTACTGTTTTAATTGATTTTACCCTTTAAAATAGTTTTTAATCATATTTGTTTTTATATTGTTTTTATTGGTTTTATATTTATTTATTTTTTGTTTTTATTCAGTCATTGGTGGAGCATAATATATATATATATATATATATATATATATATATATACTTTTATTTATTTATTTTTTTAACATTTTTTTTACAATTGTTTTTAACATTGCTGTGCAGCACTTTGGAAACGTTATTGTCGTTTAAATGTGCTATATAAATAAAGTGGATTGTATTGGGAGAATGGCTGGAACAACTTAAAGTAACTTCCAAATTGCCAGTAAGATTTAAATCGATAAAACATTAAATTGTTGAAGAAGGTAGTATTGGCACCAAAACAAATAATTACAAACATTGAAATAAATAAATACAAATAAGACAACTTCTGGGTGTACTGTATGCGGTGACGTGACTTTATCGTTAGTCTTTATTCACTCTAAAATATAGCGGCACAATCCATCATCTTACCTGCACCAACATGTGAGAACATTTATTGTTTTGAACACAAATTAAGACTTTTCTGGACGAAAACCGAGCGATCTGGTTCGTCACTATTGGTGACGTTAATTTTTTTAAATAAACTAAAAGTATGGCAGCACAATCGATAATTTCCACTGCAAACCAGCACAAACAAACCAAACTATTTTCATCATTGTTTGGAACACAAATTAGGCTGTTTTGGTTCGAAAAAAGGAGAATTTCGGTTGGCTAGTGTCGTCACTTCCGGAAACGTCAACGTTAATAACTCCAAAAGCATAACAGCACAATCATCCATCCATCATCTTCCGCTTATCCGAGGTCGGGTCGCGGGGGCAACAGCCTAAGCAGGGAAACCCAGACTTCCCTCTCCCCAGCCACTTCGTCTAGCTCTTCCCGGGGGATTCCGAGGCGTTCCCAGGCCAGCCGGGAGACATAGTCTTCCCAACGTGTCCTGGGTCTTCCCCGTGGCCTCCTACCGGTTGGACGTGCCCTAAACACCTCCCTAGGGAGGCGTTCGGGTGGCATCCTGACCAGATGCCCGAACCACCTCATCTGGCTCCTCTCGATGTGAAGGAGCAGCGGCTTTACTTTGAGTTCTTCCCGGATGGCAGAGCTTCTCACCCTATCTCTAAGGGAGAGCCCCGCCACACGGCGGAGGAAACTCATTTCGGCCGCTTGTACCCGTGATCTTATCCTTTCGGTCATGACCCAAAGCTCATGACCATAGGTGAGGATGGGAACGTTGATCGACCGGTAAATTGAGAGCTTTGCCTTCCGGCTCAGCTCCTTCTTCACCACAACGGATCGATACAGCGTCCGCATTACTGAAGACGCTGCACCGATCCGCCTGTCGATCTCACGATCCACTCTTCCCTCACTCGTGAACAAGACTCCTAGGTACTTGAACTCCTCCACTTGGGGCAGGGTCTCCTCCACAACCCGGAGATGGCACTCCACCCTTTTCCGGTCGAGAACCATGGACTCGGACTTGGAGGTGCTGATTCTCATCTCAGTCACTTCACACTCGACTGCGAACCGATCCAGTGAGAGCTGAAGATCCCGGCCAGATGAAGCCATCAGGACCACATCATCTGCAAAAAGCAGAGACCTAATCCTGCGGTTACCAAACCGGAACCCCTCAACGCCTTGACTGCGCCTAGAAATTCTGTCCATAAAAGTTATGAACAGAATCGGTGACAAAGGACAGCCTTGGCGGAGTCCAACCCTCACTGGAAATGTGTCCGACTTACTGCCGGCAATGCGGACCAAGCTCTGACACTGATCATACAGGGAGCGGACCGCCACAATAAGACAGTCCGATACCCCATACTCTCTGAGCACTCCCCACAGGACTTCCCGAGGGACATGGTCGAATGCCTTCTCCAGCACAATCAATACTTTTTAAATAGAAAAAATAAATTACAATATTTTGGTTTAATTTGAAGAAATGCAGGGGCTGGCTGAACTTTGTCACATAAAACATGTTCTAATACCTCATTATAGACACATCAGTAAACATTTAACGATGAAGTAAAATTTGTTGAAAAATTGTGCGATGAGATGGCGACTTGTCCAGGGTGTACCCCGCCTTCCGCCTGATTGTAGCTGAGATAGGCACTAGCGCCCCCCGCGACCCCAAAGGGAATAAGCGGTAGGAAATGGATGGACGGATGGATATTGACTGTGGCCAAATTAAGCACCAATGTAATCAGAATGTATAACAATGCAAGTGACCTTTTCAAACACTATCATTTTCATTTCATTATATTTTTTCCCCACTTGGAAAAACTGGGTAGAGTGATTTATTTTGTTGTCTTTATTGCCAAAAGCAATTGTATTATTTTTTTTAATGTGTCTGGACATCGTATTTAATGCGTTTTATGCCGTTTATGGCCTTATTTTTCACAAAATCTATTTAATGACCTTACTTACCATTGTCTGTACAGACAAAATAGTAAGCATTTGACAATGATAATCTGGAATAGTTGAATTGCAAGCATTTGACAAATTGCTTTAAATAGACTCCCTTTTTAGACCAGTTGATCTGCCGTTTCTTTTCTTTTTCTTCTATGTCCCACTCTCCCTTGTGGAGGGGGTCCGGTCCGATCCGGTGGCCATGTACTGCTTGCCTGTGTATCGGCTGGGGACATCTCTGCGCTGCTGATTTGCCTCCGCTTGGGATGGTTTCCTGCTGGCTCCGCTGTGAACGGGACTCTCGCTGCTGTGTTGGATCCGCTTTGGACTGGACTCTCACAACTGTGTTGGATCCATTGTGGATTGAACTTTCACAGTATCATGTTAGACCCGCTAGACATCCATTGCTTTCCTCCTCTCCAAGGTTCTCATAGCCATCGTCACCGACGTCCCACTGGGTGTGAGTTTTCCTTGCCCTTATGTGGGCCTACCGAGGATGTCGTGGTGGTTTGTGCAGCCCTTTGAGACACTAGTGATTTAGGGCTATATAAGTAAACATTGATTGATTGATTGATTGAAATATAATGTTGAATAGTTGACATTAACTGTGGCCAAATTAAGCACTTAATGTAATCACAATTTGGAATAATGCAAATAACCCTTTGAAACACAATACCATCCCATCCATTTTCTACCGTTTATTCCCTTTCGGGGTCGCGGGGGGCGCTGGCGCCTATCTCAGCTACAATCGGGCGGAAGGCAGGGTACACCCTGGACAAGTCGCCACCTCATCGCAGGGCCAACACAGATAGACAACATTCACACTCACATTCACACACTAGGGCCAAAACACAATAAACAGACTATATTTTCCACTGAAATTGAAAGGTCAATAACATAAATATGCTGAATAGGTAAATGAACTAAAATAAAATAAACCCCTCAAATTCTCCATCCATTGTTTTCTCTATATCAGAGGTTGAGTCTCGGGGGCAGCAGCCTAAGCGTTGAAGGCCAGACTTCCCTCTCCCCAGCCACTTCATCTTGCACTTCCCGGGAGAGCTGAGGCGTTCCCAGGCCAGCTGGGAGACATAGCCCCCCCCCCCCCAACGTGTCCTGGGTCTTACTTGTGGCCTCCTGCTAGTTGGACGAAGAAAACTCTTTTCGGCCGCCTGTACCCGTGATGTTGTCCTATCAGTCAGAACCCAAATCTCATGACCATAGTTGAGGATAGGGACATAGATCGACCGATTCTCAAACTGTTTTAGAAAAAATTTCACGTCAAAAATATTAAACATTTTGAAATGCAGTTTTTTCCCCAATTGAAAAAACTGGGTTGGGTGGTTTGTGTTGCCATTTGTAAGCATTTGATAACGTCATTATTGAACAGTTGTGGCCAAATTAAGCACTAACGTAATCGTAATATATAATAACGCAAATAACCCTTTCAAACGCAACAAACATTTTTCATTGCTGTTGTATTTTTAGCCATTAAGGTCAAACATCAAAATAAATTGGACTCTCAATATATGTTAGCAAAAAATGCACTTGAAAAATATTGAACAATTTACAGTGCCGTTTTTGAGCCCAATTGGAAAAACTGGGTCGTGTGGTTTGTTTAGTTGCCAATTAATGCCATTATACATATTCCCACATTGGGTCGGGACATTACCATGAATTAATTAACAAGGACCCCGACTTAAACAAGTTGAAAAACTTATCCGGGTGTTGTACGGAATATGTACTGAACTGTGCTATCTACTAATAAAAGTTTCAATAAATCAACATTTGGCTTTATAACCTTTTTTTCCTCCCAACGTTTGTTACCTGGCAGTGCTTCTCACTAGTGACTCACGACGAGCGTGGTGAAGTCTGTGTATTCTGGTGTGTAAGCTAGCGGTCCCGGCTGCTTATAACAAAATAAAAATTGTGGATGACTTACAAGAGGCTACACTTTAATTTATTTCTGTCAATTGTGCACAGGTGCTTCGAGCCATGCACAGTGAGCCCTCAATTATCCATTTTGAAAACCATCGATGGAAAAAAAAAAAAACACTGACGGCGGACATAGAAATTTATACAAGTTATTAAGTTAGTTTTCATTTATTGACTACAAGGCCTCTTGACATTGAATTTGAAGCCATTCAAGGCCTTAATTTTCCCACAAAACATTTAATGACTTTGAAGGTTTTTTATTTTAAGCGGAAACTGTGTCACATTTAGTGTAGATTGAACTAAGAGAAATCATTTAACAATTCAACTTTTATCAAATTTATTTAAAAGATTAAAAGAATAACTTGTTTTTACATGACCGAGTCAAAATGACACACAGGGAGACACAATATGCGCACGAATAACTTAAGACTGATGCTAATTCAAGTTCCTGATTCCACAGAATGCAGGTTTAAAAACATCCAAACAGCGGGCCATTCATGACATCCACAACTGCATTGCAATCTGTGGCGACGAGCGGTGTAGTGAGAGACAACGTGCTTGGCACTACAAAGGGCGACACACATCCGGTCTCGCGGTTGTCCGTGACACGCCCCCCACTTTTTCCTGAGACGGCCCACTTCAATGTGAAGCGGTCACTTTGCTGCACTTCTCCGGCCCACTCATGTGTCTCCCGCTCCTGCTCGCAAAGTTGTTTCTTTTTAAGGGTCAGGTTTCAGTTGAGAGGCCTGAGTAGCCAAACATGGCCCGGTCCATATCTCGGATGCCATCGTCCGTACAAAAACACAGCCGTGATCCGGCAGCAGTGGTCACTTCCTCAGCGGTGCTGCAGTGACACGGTCAGCGCAGCTGCAGGACATAAACCTCGACGCCCTGCAATGTGGACACATGTCCGCATTAGCTCAGTTCAGTCACTTCAACTTACAATGTATTTTCAGTATAAGACGACAAAATGACCAAAAAAAAAACCCCCAGCAATGTGATCCTGGTTAATAGTTGGAGCTTTACCAGGATACACGTGCACACCCTAAATCAACAGGATGTGGGCGGGTTTAACATATTTATTTAGGACAAGATAAATAAGTGAGCAAGTGTTAACAATAGCACCAGACCTTTGAGGAGAGCACTCAAGACTCAAATTGAGCATCTAAATAAGATTAACAGCTTGTACTTAGTCTGATTATTGCCAGTTAACATGTTACTCAACTGCAAAGAGCAGCAGACATCTTTCTTCTGAAGTGTGACTAAAGGGGGAAGCTGTACACAACTAAATGGCGGGCAAAATAGTATATTTATTACAAGGAGAGTTATACATCATATTGTATGCCAGAGCTGCCACTATTTTGTTTGCAATCCGGTTGCTCTCCTTCCATGCAATTTTAGTAACGGTGGCATTAATGTTGGAGGTAAAGTTCTGTGCGGTTTAGACCCAAGGGCCCCTAAACTATGGCCCGCCAGCATCCACAATTTGGCCCATGGGATGTCCAAAACTAATTTGTAATAACATTAAAAAGTTGAAACACCGCACATGTGTTCCCACCCGTGGTCCAAATAATCAAAAACAAAGAAAGGAAGGTAATAATTGTACATTATAAAAATGTTTATGCACCATAAACGATTCCAAATTACACCCATTTTAACCCACTACGAAGCATGATGGGTACAATGCAAAACCCCATTTTTACATTACTTGATATTTCGGATTGATTGGCAAACTTAAAGGAAGTCGTCAGGTAAGTGAACAAGGTAGGAGTGGATCACACACACTGAAGTTTTATTTCTCCTATATCCTCTAATGCAGTGGTTCTCAAAGGGGGGTACGCGTACCCCTGGGGGTACTTGAAGGTATGCCAAGGGGTACGTGAGATTTTTTTTAAACATTCAAAAATAGCAAAAATCCTTTATAAATATATTTATTACTACTTCAACAAAATATGAATGCAAGTTCATAAATTGATAAAAGAAATGCAACAATACAATATTCAGTGTTGACAGCTAGATTTTTTTGTGGACATGTTCCATAAATATTGAAGTTAAAGATTTGTTTTTTTTGTGAAAAAATGTTTAGAATTAAGTTCATGAATCCAAATGGATCTCTATTACAATCCCCAAAGAGGGCACTTTAAGTCGATGATTACTTCTATGTGTAGAAATATTTATTTATAATTGAATCACTTGTTTATTTTTCAACAAGTTTTTATTTTTATATATTTTTTTACATTTAGTTCAAGAAAGACCACTACAAATGAGCAATATTTCGCACTGTTATACAATTTAATAAATCAGAAACTGATGACATAGTGCTGTATTTTACTTCTTTATCTCTTTTTTTTCAACCAAAAATGCTTTGCTCTGATTAGGGGGTACTTGAATTAAAAAAATGTTCGCAGGGGTACATCACTGAAAAAAGGTTGAGAACCACTCCTCTAATGCACACTCCCTCTTATTTTTTCTTTTTCTTTTGCAATGACAAATTCTCTTTGGGTCCATGTTGAAATGTTAAATAACTTTTGCCGTGAAATGCAACTTTAAACTCCACTGTTGCCATGTTTTTTCCACTTGCATTGTGTACAGAGCAGTAGCACAGTATCTGTTTTATTTCTTACGTGGAAAAAAAAGCATTGTTATACAAGTGTAATGTTTATGTATGAAGCACCTGGCCACTATTTAAGAACATGTAATTTTCAATAAAATATAGTAAAATATAATGAAATCTCACCTTTGCTAAATCTCCTGTAGAACCTGGAACCAGACAAAGCCTGGCCCCGTCCTTCCACAAGTCCTTTAGCCGTTGCTTCAAGACTTCAATGTTCCTGCAGTAGAAAAAAAAAAGACTAATTAGTCCCAGGATGTGTCGATTTGCTGTTTTGCTTTTACAAAGAACCCGTGATCTACTTAAATGGCAGTCTTATCTAGCATGACCAGCTGTTGCACGACAAAGCACATTAGTTACTTGAAACACTGCATGCTCCTGAGTGCTGCACCACTTGTTTCAGTTAAAAATACCCATTTGTAGTAATGCATATGACTAGAATGTTAAAACATTATATGATGTTCAATTTCCGTATTTTTAGGACTATAAGTCGCAGTTTTTTTAATAGTTCGGCCGGGGGTGCGACATATACTCCGGAGAGACCGGTGTGTGAAATTATTAACACATTACCGTAAAATATCAAATAATATTATTTATCTCACTCGTGGAAGAGACAAAGAAAATGTCAGCAATTGTCACACACACGTCAGCAATCGTCACATACATGTCGACCAATAAGAATTCGGCAGGGGAGGGTCATGGCAGAAGTGCATTGTGGGTCATGGAATGCTAACTGCTATATGCTACTGCCGTAGCTATTAAGATGGATAATTTCATTGTTGGCTGTAACTTATAAAAACTGAGAAGGGCTGAACAAAAATTGGACCGAAAAAAAATCATGTACTGCAGATTACAAGCTGGACGTACTGAAATATGCAGCAGAAAACAACAACAGGAAGCGGCGCATACCTTTGGAATTGGCAGAGTTGTTTAGAAGCCACATCGAGGAAGAAGATTTCATCGGATTTATCGATTAGGAGTGACAGATTGTTTGGTAAACGTACAGCATGTTCTATATGTTATAGTTATTTGAATGACTCTTACCATAATAAAATGATAAATGGGTTGTACTTTTATAGCGCTTTTCTACCTTCAAGGTACTCAAAATGCTTTGACACTACTTCCACATTTACCCATTCACACACACATTCACACACTGATGATGGAGGGAGCTGCCATGCAAGGCGCTAACCAGCACCCATCAGGAGCAAGGGTGAAGTGTCTTGCTCAGGACACAACGGACGTGACGAGGTTGGTACTAAGTGGGGATTGAACCAGGGACCCTCGGGTTGCGCACGGCCACTCTTCCACTGCGCCACGCCGTCGATCATATTTGTGATCAACACATGCTTTCATATCACTTGACAAGGCTGTTAAACTAAGTAGGTTACGTTCAATACAGTTAAATGATTCAGTGGTAATATTTGAGTGGGCCCCGAGGTCAAAAAGGTGAAGAACCCCGGGCTTAGAGGACGGTCAAATGGGTGAAGCGCATTAACCCTTTTGGTGTGCGGGACTTTGGCCAAGGAGGAAATATTGTCGTCAAACTTTTGTGTGGCGTTGCTGCCTTATTTGTGATTACTCCAAGCTGACTATCATCTACTTGTGAATTAAATGTGACAGCGTGTCATAATGACCGCGGTCAGCTGGATATATATAAAAAAAAAAATATCGATAGCCATATCCTTAGTCCAGAATCTTGAGGGGTCTACCTGGACTGACCCAAATAGGAACCGGTACCAGAAAATATATCCCTACACTGGACTCTTCTCTCTGACTTATAATTTTCAATCTTATAATATGTTACGTTATTATACCAGGCACCTTCTCAGTTGGTTATTTATGCGTCATATAACATACACTTATTCAGCCTGTTGTTCACTATTCTTTATTTATTCTAAATGTTTATTCTTGGTGTTGGATTTAATCAAATAAATTTCCCCCAAAAATGCGACTTATACTCCAGTGCGATGTATATTTTTTTCCCTTTGTTATGCATTTTCGGCCGGTGCGACTTATAATCCGAAAAATACGGTACAAAAAGTGTGATTATCTTTACTATCACTGCAACTTCATTTTACACACTATGGTATTTTTACCAAGTCCATACAGCCATCCATTTTCTACCACCTGTCCCTCAAGTATTTTTTTTAATTACCACAAATACCTGACTGTGTGGCGCTATTACTGTGACAATATTGTACTGTGAGAGTTTGATATCGTTACATCCCTGTATTTAGACTACTTGTAGAATTCGGTGTTGGCGTGCTAAGGCAGTGGCCTTCAACTTTGTGTACACAAATCCTGGAATTTTACATGGGGGTCCTAAAGAGGAACTAGTAGCTATGTCAGTATGTCCTTGAATCACTTCATTAAGTCGTGCTAACAACATTAAGTGAACACATTCAGCAACATTGCCCACGGACAGTTAATTCTAAGCACCCTCACGGCAACAGGCACTGCCTTTGAAAAGGCCTACAATAGGGATGTAACAAAATTTTATCGGTTTTAATGGCTAAGCTTTTATTTTTCAGGATTTCTACAGGTGTCAGGGAATCTTATTTGATGTCTTTAATGCCATTTTTATTGCCACCTAAAATATTTTTTAATGCATGTCCGACCACATATGATTATTATTTGTATTTAAAAGCTTACAATTGTCTGTACACAGAGACACAAATTACAATGATAATCTTGAAAAGTTAAAATAAAGTTTACTTTATTAAGTTTTACTATCTAGTGAATCAGAATTGGCTCGCTTAGAACTCTTTAATCTGAGAATATATCTTTATTCTTTTTTTTTTCCGACTTCGTGCACCGGCCGTAGACAATAGCCAATAAAACCTTCCGCCTCTCAATCATTACACTGTATCTTCTATCAAAATTATTGATCATCATAGCAAAAAATATTTTAATTTTTTATTTATTTAATCTCTTTAAAACATCCTTTACAAATCCTCTGAAAGTATGACTTATACAAGCCAAAATCAGGATAAATTTTTTATGGAATAATAAATGAACATCATACTAGGAATGCAAATGATGCATGTGTTTGGAAAAATACAACTGGTGACTAAAATTAAAGGAGTCGTGTATGAGACAAGCTCAGCTTCCTCATTAAGTTGACATGGTGTAAGAATTAAGGACTACACGCCAACAGTGACTAAAGGATGGCAAAGTTTGGGCTCCAAGCCATTTTGATTTTGCTGTCCAGCGGAGTGTTCGCTATGGAGGCAGCGTTTTAAACGCTTTTAGAACTCAGAAGACCTCTTGTAGCCAGTTTGAAAGCCAGAGATGAAGAAAAGAAACAGACAGATGTAGCAATTTATCGATGACCGCAACATTCTTAAATTACCTTTCATTTTCCGTTTGATGGATTGATGTATTGACTATCGGCCAAATCCTATAATTGTATTACCTTTTTTATGCCTCTGGACATAGCACTTAATGCTTCTTAATACCATTTAAGGCCTTCAATTTTGCAAAATCCATTAAATAACAATATTTTTTAATGCTTGGCAGAAACCCTGTTATTTCAAATATTGGTTGTCTACAGTAGCCTTTAGGATTGATTTAAATGAACAAATAAAATCTTTTTTTTGGGGGGGGACTTTGTGGCGTCCTGCTTTGTTGAGCAGTCCGTAAACGCACCATAAAAACACAGCTGTCTCGTATTTCTCTGAGTATAGAACGATCACTTTGTTCTAAGAAAAAGACAAAGCACAGCTTGTATATTCAATGTACACCATTGAACATCATAGTTGCTCACACAGTAAATTGTTTAAACAGGTTTAGATTGGAGCATGTTGTTTTTTCATTGGGAAAGATCTTAATGTCTGGTTTAAAGGGATGGGTACCGTTCAGATTTTAACCAATACGGTACCAATTCCCGGTACCTGGGAATCCATACCAGTATTAGGGACGGCGTGGCGCAGTGGAAGAGTGGCCGTGGGCAACCCGAGGGTCCCTGGTTCAAATCCCACCTAGTACCAACCTCGTCATGTCCGTTGTGTCCTGAGCAAGACACTTCACCCTTGCTCCTGATGGGTGCTGGTTGGCGCCTTGCATGGCAGCTCCCTCCATCAGTGTGTGAATGTGTGTGTGAATGGGTAAATGTGGAAGTAGTGTCAAAGCGCTTTGAGTACCTTGAAGGTAGAAAAGCGCTATACAAGTACAACCCATTTATCATTTATTTATTTATTCAACGGTACCAGTTTTCAGTACTTTTGTGTGTGTTAATATTTTTTTGGGATCATAAAATCTCATTTTTATTTCAACATTTAAAAATGAGCTGATTATAATAACTGCTCTATGGTTGTTATATCTTGCTTTATTATCACATTCCTGAGTCTCAATTACAAGTCCAAGACGTTAGATGGCAGTGGTGTATAGTGTATACTGCAGTTGTCCCCAAACCCCAAAACATTGTTGTTGTTTTTTAAATTTCTTGTGCGGCCCGGCCTGGTGGTTGGAGACCACTGGTGTATAGTGTGTTGGCTAGTTCAATCTTTACTGTTTAGTCTTTAGTTGCGCCCTAAAAAGTGTTAATAGAGTAAGTATTGTACTTGTACTGATGTACAAGCTATTTGATGTTATTGTGCATCTTTGTTGTAGTTGGATTTGGAAGTGCTGAAATTGCCATGTCAAATCGCTACTGCTGATCAGTAGCATGTACATAGCGACAAGCTACCACATTTTTGGAAAAGTGGAGCCTTATGTAGGAGTATTTTTTGAGTCAATTGCTCTTTTGGCATTGAAAATTAAAAGATTACCTAGAGGGACAAGCGTTAGAAATTGGATGGATGAATGGATGAATAGTTTGGCCTAGTCCACTCTGTGCTACTGGAGTGATCCCCAAGTGCCTACGTGGAAGAAGCACTGTTGGATTTTACGTGAATCGGTGGCCAGTAGAACCAGTGGGATTCACTGGGTACAAAAAAAGTACCAGAATCATTACCTATCCCTACTTGTTTGTTTGTAAGCATTTTAACGAGCGAGCTGGCCCCAGTCAGTACCTGAGTTTGTCAAAGCGTAGTTATGCTTTTTTGATCATTTTAATTTGAAATGGTAATACTGTCTGGATTTTTTTTTCATCCCTAGCCCATACTAATGTACTAGATCTCATGAAATAGCACAACCTTTCATTGTTACTTCCGCTACTTTTGTCATTTAAAATATGGATTTCATGTATAGTATACAAACTTATTTATGTTGTTTACACTATTGTTATAAAAAATTAAGCATGGAGTGCAAAAAAAGCAGTTAAAAAAAAGTATTCTACGCCTTTAAAGAGCGTGCATGTGCCGTTTTGAACATAAAAGTGCGTACAGTGAGGCAAAGGAGAAGCATCAGAGCTACAGTTGATAAATAGTAATAGTGGATTAATGCCATGTGTTGTATTCTGTGTTAAAAAGAACAACAATGTACACTAAACCGAGTCACAAAATTGGAATTAAATCCAAAACCTAGACACGAGTGACAACATGCACATTCCACCTGTTGTCCAAACTGTCCCGCAGTCTTTTCTCTGTCTTTGAAAGTTCTGGCCACCATTTCTTGATGACGGACTGAACCCAGTGTAAACCTACAATTAGGTGCCTACAGAAGCAAGCATCCAAGCAAGGTAGAGCAGAGACAAAAATGTCAGTCATGAAAAGTCAATGTTTTCAGGCTGAATCAGCAAGTTTTACTGGTTGATAATTCCTTATCAGTCAAACAACACACCACTTACACAGATATGCAACAACACTTACTCTTCATAAATACTGGAAAGAATCACTTTTACTTGGGGTATGAGGTCAACGCAGCAGCCAAGTGAAAAGCATGGTGCTCCTGTTTGAAGGCTAACAGCAAGCAAAAAAGAACAACAGTTAGCAAATCAACAGCAAACAATATAGATAAACAACTTAAGCTTGTGCTATTTACTGTGAATACATA
The DNA here is from genome assembly GCF_033978795.1 of Nerophis ophidion. Lineage (NCBI taxonomy): Eukaryota > Metazoa > Chordata > Actinopteri > Syngnathiformes > Syngnathidae > Nerophis > Nerophis ophidion. The sequence goes on from NC_084634.1 coordinate 28,088,037, forward strand.
TACACACATATGTATGTATGTGTGTATATATATATACATACATACATATACACACACTAGGACTGGGCGATATGGCCTTTTTTTAATAACTTGGTATTTTTAAGCCATATCGCGATATACGATAAATATCTCGGTATTTTGCCTTAGCCTTGAATTAACACTTGATACATATAATCACAGCAGTATGGTGATTCTTTGTGTCGACATTAAAACATTCTTGTTCATACTGCATTTATATAAGCTCATTTTAAACTTTCATGCAGAGAAGGAAATCACAAATAAGTCAATTGACCAAAACTGTATTTATTAAAGGGGAACATTATCACCAGACCTATGTAAGCATCAATATATACCTTGATGTTGCAGAAAAAAGACCATTTATTTTTTTAACCGATTTCCGAACTCTAAATGGGTGAATATTGGCGAATTAAACGCCTTTCTGTTTATCCCTCTCTGAGCGACGACGTCAGAACGTGACGTCACATCGGTACTCAACGACATTTTTCCCTACACATCACACGCATCGAGTCAAATCAGCTCTGTTATTTTCCGTTTTTTCGACTGTTTTCCGGTACCTTGGAGACATCATGCCTCGTCGGTGTGTTGTCGGAGGGTGTAACACCACGATCAGGGGCCGATTCAAGTTGATTTATGTAGAATGTGCATCGATTAGCACGGCATGCTAATCGATGCTAACATGCTATTTAGGCTAGCTGTGTACATATTGCAGCATTATGTCTCATGTGTAGCTATATTTACATCTGGCCTTTCCCTCCACCGACATTTAATGCCAAACAAACACTTAGCAATCGACAGATTTAAGTTGATGCGAAAGTCCCTCGTTTGGTTTTTACCAGCGATGCTATGACAGAGATGGCACAGAGATGACAAGAATGTCTGGATATCCTGCGACACTCAAAGCAGATGCATTCCCAACGATAAAGTCAAAAGAAATCACAAAGGAGAGTTTTGTTGATCTTATTGACTTATGTGCTAATTAGAAATATTTGGTCACGGCATAACTGCCAGTTAATCGATGCTAACATGCTATTTAGGCTACCTGTATGTACATATGAAACTATATTTACATCCAGCGTTTCCTTCCACCCACATTTAGTGCGAAACAAACACTTACCAATCGACGGATTTAAGTTGATCCAGTGTCAATGCGAAAGTCCTGATCGGTTGGTCTGCACATTTTACCGGCGATGCTAACGCAGACATGCATGGCCGAATAGCGTCAATAACTATTCGCTCAGTAGCTTCAGTTTTTTTCTTCAATTTCGTTTTCGCCATTTGCCTCCATACTCCAACCATCTGTTTCATTACATGCGTAATCTGTTGAATCGCTTACGCCGCTGAAATTCGAGTCTGAATCCGAGCTAATGTCGCTATATCTTGCTGTGCTATTTGCCATTGTTTGCATTGGAATCGCTATGTGACGTCACAGGGAAATGGACAGTGGCTTAAGCAAATAGCGAAAATCAAGCACTTTAAAGCTTTTTTTAGGGATATTCCGGGACGGGCAAAATTTTGAAAAAAACTTCAAAAATAAAATAAGCCACTGGGAACTGATTTTTATTGGTTTTAACCCTTCTGAAATTGTGATAATGTTCCCCTTTAACGTTATTAGTGGGTGACTTTTCAAATGATGCTAGATATTAGCAGTAATGCTAATTTTGGTAGCAACGCTTGTGCCCCACACTTGACAAATTAAAGTAGTCTATTCTACATATTCCCGCTTGAAGCCGAACCACAGCCAGACAATGGACCCACTGCTGTTTTTCTTGGGAATTAATTCTTCCTTCATTTGTTACCAGATTTGCATCTTCTTTCTCTCGTATTACCACTCGAAACACTCCGCTAGCATCACAGCTAACGTTAGCCAAGCTGCTACCGCTCTGCTCCGTGAGGGCGTATACGTATGTGACGTATGACATGACAGTATGTGACGTGTGGAAGTTTGTGCGCTTGCTGTCTGTGAGAAGGAGAGACAAGGAGTGGGAAGAGTCTGTAGTGTAATGCCCGCAGCTACGTAAGAATGTATACTCGAATATTACGATAAGGACATTTCTATATCGCACAGAGACAAACCCGCGATATATCGGGCATATCGATATATCGCCCAGCCCTAATATATCCATAAACATATATATATGTATATATATACACATATACATTAGGAGTGTAACGGTATACAAAAATTTCGGTTCGGTACGTACCTCAGTTTAGAGATCACAGTTCACTTCATTTTCGGTACAGTAAGAAAACAACAAAATATACATTTTTTGGTTATTTATTTACCAAATTTGTAAAAAATGGCATAACATGCGTATACAACAGGGTCCATTACCAGGGTTAATGTGGTCAACATATATAAAATAAAAACTAATTTTTTTTTATTTTTATTTTATATATGTTGACCACATTAACCCTGGCAATGGACCCTGTTGTATAAATAAGATGACTCCTCTCTGAGCTGCTACCTTACCGTGGTAGAGGAGTTTGCGTGTCCCAATGATCCTAGGAGCTATGTTGTCCGGGGGCATAAAGCCCCCTGGTAGGGTCTCCCAAGACAAACAGGTCCTAGGTGAGTGATCAGACAAAGAGCAGCTCAAAGACTTCTATGGAATTACAACAAAATGGACTCAGATTTCCCTCGCCCAGACACGGGTCACCGGGGCCCCGCTCTGGAGCCAGGCCCGGAGTTGGGGCACGATGGCGAGCGCCTGGTGGCCGGGCCTGTCCCCATGGGGCCCGGCCGGGCACAGCCCAAAGAGGCAACGTGGGTCATCCCTCCAATGGGCTCACCACTCATAGGAGGGGCCATAGAGGTCGGGTGCATTGTGAGCTGGGCGACAGCCAAAGGCAGGGCACTTGGCTGTCCGATCCTCGGCTACAAAAGCTAGCTCTTGGGACGTGGAACGTCACCTCACTGGGGGGGAAAGGAGCCTGAGCTAGTGCGCGAGGTAGAGAAGTTCCGGCTGGATATAGTCGGACTCACCTCGACACACAGCAAGGGCTCTGGAACCAGTTCTCTCAAGAGGGACTGGACCCTCTTCCACTCTGGCGTTGCCGGCAGTGAGAGGCGACGGGCTGGGCTGGCAATTCTCGTTGCCCCCCGGCTCAAAGCCTGCACGTTTGAGTTCAACCCAGTGGACGAGAGGGTAGCTTCCCTTCGCCTTCGGGTGGGGGGACGGGTCCTGACTGTTTTTTGTGCTTACGCACCAAACAGCAGTTCAGAATACCCACCCTTTTTGGGTACACTCGAGGGAGTACTGGAAAGTGCTCCCCCGGGTGATTCCTTTGTCCTACTGGGGGACTTCTACGCTCAGGTTGGCAACGACAGTGAAACCTGGAAAGGCGTGATTGGGAAGAATGGTCGCCCGGGTCTAAACCCGAGTGGTGTTTTGTTATTGGACTTTTGTGCTCGTCACGGATTGTCCATAACAAACACCATGTTCAAACATAAGGGTGTCCATATGTGCACTTGGCACCAGGACACCCTAGGCCGCAGTTCCATGATCGACTTTGTAGTTGTGTTATCGGATTTGCGGCCTCATGTTCTGGACACTCGGGTGAAGAGAGGGGCGGAGCTTTCTACCGATCACCACCTGCTGGTGAGTTGGCTGCGATGGTGGGGGAGGATGCCGGACAGACCTGGCAGGCCCAAGCGCATTGTGAGGGTCTGCTGGGAACGTCTGGCAGAGTCTCCTGTCAGAGAGAGTTTCAATTCACACCTCCGGGAGAACTTTGAACATGTCACGAGGGAGGTGCGGGACATTGAGTCCGAGTGGACCATGTTCCGAACCTCTATTGTCGAGGCGGCTGATTGGAGCTGTGGCCGCAAGGTTGTTGGTGCCTGTCGTGGCGGTAATCCCAGAACCCGTTGGTGGACACCAGCAGTGAGGGATGCCGTCAAGCTGAAGAAGGAGTCCTATCGGGTTCTTTTGGCTCATAGGACTCCGGAGGCAGTGGACGGGTACCGACGGGCCAAGCGGTGTGCAGCTTTAGCGGTCGCGGAGGCAAAAACTCGGACATGGGAAGAATTCGGGGAAGCCATGGAAAACGACTTCCGGACGGCTTCGAAGCGATTCTGGACCACCATACGCCGCCTCAGGAAGGGGAAGCAGTGCACTATCAACACGGTGTATAGTGCGGATGGTGTTCTGCCGACTTCGACTGCGGATGTTGTGGATCGGTGGAGGGAATACTTCGAAGACCTCCTCAATCCCACCAACACGTCTTCCATTTTAAGGAGGCGGTGCCTGGGGAATCTGTGGTGGACTCTCCTATTTCTGGGGCTGAGGTCGCTGAGGTAGTTAAAAAGCTCCTCGGCGGCAAGAGATCCGCCCGGAGTTCCTTAAGGCTCTGGATGCTGTGGGGCTGTTTGGTTGACAAGACTCTGCAGCATCGCGTGGACGTCCGGGGCGGTACCTCTGGATTGGCAGACCGCGGTGGTGGTCCCTCTCTTTAAGAAGGGGGACCGGAGGGTGTGTTCCAACTATCGTGGGATCACACTCCTCAGCCTTCCCGGTAATGTTTATTCAGGTGTACTGGAGAGGAGGCTTCGCCGGATAGTCGAACCTCGGATTCAGGAGGAACAGTGTTGTTTTC
>NC_084634.1:28097653-28137653 GCF_033978795.1 Nerophis ophidion
GCAAAAAAAAAATAAAGTTTATGAGTTTGACATCAAATATCTTGTCTTTGTAGTGCATTCAATTTAATTTGGGTTGAAAAGACTTTGCAAATCATTGTATTCTGTTTATATTTACATCTAACACAATTTCCCAACTCATATGGAAACGAGGTTTATATGTTGCCATCTAAGCAATGTCTTTTTCATGGACACCCCTGCTTATTTCAGCAAGACAATGCCAAGCCACATTCTGCACGTGTGACAACAGCATGGCATTGTATTAAAAGAGTGTAGGTACTACACTGGCCTGCCTGTAGTCCAGACCTGTCTCTCATAAAAATGTGTGGCGCATTATGAAGCGTAAAATACGACAACAGAGATTTTAAAAACTGGTTTCCGCAGTTTCCATACGTTTACTGAGTGTTAAAAGGAAAGGTGATGTAACAGTGGTAAAAATGCACGTGCCAACGTTTTTGCAATGTGTTGCTGCCATTAAATTCTAAGTTAATAATTATTTGACAAAAAATGAAGTTCCTCAGTTCGAACATTAAATATCTTGTCTTTGCAGTGTATTCAATTGAATATAAGTTGAAAAGGATTTGGAAATCATTGTATTCTGTTTTTATTTACCATTTACACAACGTGCCAACTTCACTAGATTTGGGTTTTATACGCACGCACGCATAAATAAGGGTATATTTTCGAACAAAAAGTTTCATAGAATGATCAAGGCTATGGTCAAATTGAATGACTGTAGACTGTAAAAGTAAAGGAATCGCAGCAGCATCATCATCGTATGAATAATGGCACTCACCTCCAGTGTAATGTCAATAAAGGCTACTCTTTTCTATTCCACACATAAAACAGCCAACACGTCACATTTTCCCTACTACATAGTTATTTACTGCGTATAGAAACAGTGGGCAAAAGGCCCAAAAAGACATTAAAAAAAAAGCAAAAGTTAGTGTCAACACTAACAGACTAGGACATAAGCCTAAATCAACATTGCATTAGCCTAACAAATTACGGTAAAAACACTGAAGTAAAACACCTTTGAGGTACTACCAGTGTTTCTCTGCCATTATGTTACAATGTTCCTATGAAATGGGTCTTGACCTCCCAACATAAATTATATGGTTTTATGCCGCTGCACGGTGGGAAGAGCAATCATATTAATCAATTATGGGCGGAATATATTTTACACTATTTCGCCTATAAAACCTCCAAAAAAAACCTCCAAAAATGGCCAACAATACTTCATTTACATATCTGGACCTGAATATTAACCAAATATTAGCAATGTTGTTATTATAAGCGCAAACGCAGAACAACCATTTCTAGTAGCGCAGTGTTTACGGAGAACTAACAAGCTAATGCTGCTACATTGAGCTGGTGAGCAGCTGCTTCGCCTCAGAGTTCGTAAAAGTTAATTGAAGATCATAATTAATGCCTCTCACCTGGATACAAAAAGATTGTGGCCATAAACTAAAATGTTGGTCAACTTTGAATTTCGACTTTTGATGGTCAGAAAGACACGAAAAAACGTTTTTTTGTGGATACCTTTTTGTTCCACCTACGTGAGTATTATAATTAATTCTTAATCTATAAAGGAAGATAACATCCTATTAGTTGGCATCCGAGTGAGAGCAGACATAGTGAAGTGATTGTTTTATTATGTTTGTAGTTAGTATTTCTAGTTCAGCACTAAGCAATACTGCCACATGATGCTTAGTGTTTCACGAAAGCTGAATCTGCTTGGCACAAAACTTCTAAAACTTGTCGATCCCCCTCCTTATATTCAGGCTCAAAAATATAAGGTTCTGATCACTTGTCTGAAAATAGTATTTTTCTTATAAAGTCTGTCATGATTGGTACTATTATTGTTATTGAAGGAAATAGCAAAATTTGTGATGCATTTGTGAGATTAATATGCCGCCATATTTTTTAAATACGTAAATATTACATGGCATTATGAATGTGCCTGTTACTACATTTAGGCTGATAACAAATTTTGCTCGACAATGTATTGAACTAGCCGATAAACAATATTTTTTAAATCAAATAACAATGCAATATTATTTGAGGGACAAGCGGTAGTAAATGGATGGATGGATGGGCAACATTTTTTAAAATCACAACCAACAGCAATAAAATATGTTAAGGAGTGGTTTGGGAGCCCTCAAATATACACAACCAAAACAATAAATACAATACATAAAGTATTGACAAACAAAGTTGCACTTAAATTTTGAACATTTAGGCCGAGGAACAGTTGTACATTACTAAACTGACAATCACATTAGGAGATTTTTTTAACAAGAGTAGCATTCGCTACAACGTGTTGGCCACGGGCTAACTTGCAGATGTGATGCTCCGCACAAAGAGTTAAAGAAACTTAATGAAGGACATGATGATTGACCCCCTTCTTTTCATTCTGCTATGGCACTAACGCGTGCAGCTGCTGAATTTTATGAAGCATGTACATGGCAATATATCGACGCTGGAAAACTTACCGACCTCATTTTCATTTGTCGTCAGTTAATTGACTTATTGAATATCGACCCAGTCCTAACTACCCATACATACTTACAACTATATAAAACATCATATATAGAAATATGGCATCCATTATTTAAATTTGTTAGAAATATTAAATGAACTAAAAATGACTGATTTTTATCTTTGTCAAAATATTGGACACAATGTGTTGTCAAGCTTATGAGATGTGATGCAAGAGTAAGCTACTGTGACACTATTCTTCAGTGTGAATGTGTGTGTGAATGGGTAAATGTGGAAGTAGTGTCAAAGCGCTTTGAGTACCTTGAAGGTAGAAAAGCGCTATACAAGTACAACCCATTTATCATTTATTTTATCTTTATTTTTTTTTTTTATGAATGTCTAACGAAAATGTCAATGAGGGATTTTTAATCACTGCTATGTTGAAATTGTTACTGGTATTGATACTGTTGTAGATAATATTCTATTTGTTTCACTACTTTTGGATTGTTCTGTGTCGTGTTTGTGTGTCCTCTCAATAGCTGTTTATAGCTCTGTTTATTGTTGCTGTTCTGAGTGTTGCTGGGTCGGGTTTGGTTCTGGAATTGGATTGCATTGTTATGGTTTTGCCGTGTATTTTTTTGTTGGATTGAATAAGAAAAAACAAAAAACATTGATGAAGTTTTGGGATGTTTTTTAGAGCGCTTTATGGGCGGAATAGAGAGACTCCCCTTAGCTCCATTGTTAACTGACATTTGCTAGCGTGTATTTACATATTAAAACGCCCTGGAATAAAAAAACATGTGAAATTGTCTTACATAAGGATTGTGAATGATAAGCGAAATTGCAAAAAAAAGTACAGTTCCCCTTCAAAGATACTTTTTTGGGGGGAATTTAGTCTATCGTTCACACATGAACAAATCAGAAGTAAATAAGACGACTATAGGAACAAAAACCATTCGATCACAGAAGTTCAACTGTACTGAATAAAAAAAAAATAGACTCACTCATTTGTTATGACAGGTAACAGGTCAAGCAGCACCCCTGTGTCCTGAATTCTGGAGAGTCAAAAAAAACAAACATAGTAAATATCAAGGATCTTTACGATTAAAACCTGGTGTTAGGAAATGCTGTACCTAATTAAATAAGCCACTAGTTCATTGGTGTTTCTTCGCCACAGCGTTAGGGCCACTTTAAGTCGAAGATTCCTTCCAAAAAGGACGTGCGTCATAGCTTCGTGATCTTTTGATAACTGCAAAAAGGGAAATCTGGGTCAGCAGTGCAAGCGGAGTCTGTATATAAAAGCCTTGAATTGCTGCTGTACCTCGGTGAAGTCGCTGTACTTGGAGCTGGCCCCTGCCATCTTTGAGGCCTCGGCGGCACTCACAGAGGGCCGGCAGTTATCCTTGTAGTGATTGCCCCGCACATCAGAGCAAGTCACCTCGTTTTCCTTGTTGGCCATGCCGGGATGGCGGGCACGGCCAACATCGGATGTTCTACGGTGCAGCTTGAAGCCCACCACCGGGAGCGGAGAACTCCTCCTCTTGCAAGGTAAGGACTTCTTTGCTTTGCCTGGATTGTTCACGCTGTAACAAACTTGGAATCTGCGGGAAGTGACAATATGAAGGGGATTTATTTGAGGAACGTGGACGGTTAGATGTTTTAGTGACCCAGTGACTACAGGGGCTTGACTACGTTTCCATGCACTAAATTAGCCTGATTTTTCAAATATAGTTGTTTTTTTTGTACACTGTATGCCTTGCGTACACTGGGGTGGGGGGGGGGGGGGGGGGGGGGGGCTTTTTAATGTATTGCTTTACATGTCTACATGAATGTCACACCCAAACAAAGCATCCTCACAAATCGCGAAAAAACAGTCCAGGTCTTCTTGGACCTAATGTCCACGGTAATAGTGGCACAGATGACAAATATCAAGTCTCTAAAGACTGTGCTGAGGTCAAACAGTAAACAGGATGGAGGTTCATTTGTGTCTTGATAATTAAATATTTTATTTTTTTAATTGATACTTTTTAAATATCCAAGTTAAATAAAACAAACAAATAATAAAAATAAAAAATATACACTGTTGAGAAAACGTTGCACTTATATCAAAATCACAACCAAAAGCAATAAAACCATTTCTGTCTCTGTTGAAGGGGTGGCGACACAAAATTACTCAACAAAATGGCTGTATAAAATTATTGTGACTAAAATTATCAAAGTTATGACACTACTGTTAAATGAGCTGAAAAATTACTTAGAACTTGGTCAAATGTTTTTATGTGTCTACTTTTTTAGCATATTCAACAGTATCGTGAAAATGATCTTCTATTTTAATTTGTAAACATTGTTTTTTATAATAAATACCAATCAGGTGATGAAATCCATTTACTTCCAGTTGGTGACGTCACACAAGTACCCGTCCTGTTAAAGAAACCTCTGTATGTTTCAACACAACACTGGAGTTTTCCTCAATAAAACAGCACAGTCTTTATATTTAATGTGAATACTGTATCTTAGTTGTTTAGACAGTAATGTGCTTATACAAGTTTAGATTAGAGTATGATTGTTTTTTAATGGGAAAATACGTTGATTTTTTGGGGTTTTTAGTTAGCATATAAACTAACTAGCAAGCTAATGGTTAGTTGTCTGTCCATAATTTTATCAAGTTGTGGTTATCAATCACAGTTTTTTTTTATCATTTTAATTTAATATGGTAATACTAACCATTGTAGGCAGTACACTCCCACTCAAGGGATCTGGTTTTTAATCGCGTAGTCTAGGTAAATTATTGAGACTTCTCAAAAACCACGGGTTGTGTAATACTTACTGTATTTTCCGACCACAAAGCGCACTAGAAGGTGCATTAAAGGGGTCATATTATGATTTTGTTCCTATATTTAAAAACACTTCCTCGTGGTCAACGGCGCTTCTTTTGGTCAAAATGTTGCCTATATTATGTTTTACAGACTATCTTGAAGCAGTAGTCTGACCGTCTCTTCTGGATGCACCGTTGCATGCGTCTTCTCCCCGTCACATTTGTTGTACCGGGGGTTTTTAGCGCTTCCAAAATGAGTTTGTTGACAGATATAATAAGTTAGAACCATTAATTGATTAACGTGGACCCCGACTTAAACAATTTGAAAAACTTATTCGGGTGTTACCATTTAGTGGTCAATTGTACGAATATGTACTGAACTGTGCAATGTACTAATAAAAGAATCAATGAAAAAAAAAAAAGAACTGTATGTTACTTTGTATTAGAAAACGCAACAGTGTTATTCCATATATGTATTGTTGCATTTGAACAATTGTATTGTTGATAAGAGTTAATTATTGTTATTGTTCATCATCAATAGTGCTATTTATAATGGTATTTGTATTGTTCCATTTGTAGCGTGATAATGTTCATTGTCATTTCTGTATTACTTATTTCATTAACCGCTTCCTTGCTATCATTTTTACTTTCATATTTCTACATATCCTATTTGCTGATGATGATGATGTTGTAATTGTTGTCTTTGTTGTTGTTGTCTCTGTCTTATCCCCATCTTGTCCCCGCAATTTCCCCGTCTTCCTTTGTTTCCTCTTTCTATCCCCTCCCGGCTGCACCAAATAATATCAATCCATTTAATAAACTCAAATACAAATAAGGCAACAAGGGAAGTATCCCACACTTCTCTTTTGTTAAGTAAATTTGTATGATATTGGCATCTACATCAACAATATGATTTGCCTGAGTAGCTGGACAGGACAAAATAAAAAGAAAAGATAAAAAAAAGAAATGGCAACACTGGAGGATGAATGCCCCACATCAAGGGGATAGAGAAAAAGAAGGAGCTTATTGACTTTGATGTGGATTAGTGCACATTTTTGGAACTTTTGCAGATCCCAAATAAGAATCAGCAGGTATCAATAAGTAAAAAAAAAGTTGATTCTGCATAATATTCCGAAATAAAGCGCCGGATGAAAAGTCTCCTAATAGATGCCATTTTGGGGTCTTTATACACACAAATCATAATAATAATACCTGTATTTTGAAGCATAGTACGTCTGACTATAGCAAACTACGGCCCGCCAGCATTCAAAATCCGGCCCGCGGGAAGTCCCTAGTTAAAAAAAAATTGTTTTTCTTTCTACCTCGTTACTCTCGGTGTCTCCTAGCCGCTCAGGCATATTATATTGTACAAAAATGCATTTTCCCATTGATAACGTGACATCATCAGCAGCAAGTGCGTGCTCTTTCAGTCAATTAGTGCGCAAGGAATATATATATATATATATATATATATATATATATACATACATACATACATACATACATACGGCCCTGCCCCTGGCCAAAATGTTTTAACCCAATGCGCCCCCCGAGTAAAAAAGTTTGGGGACCCCTCAACGACAGTAATTGTAATGCGCGGACAATCCATCAAGCGGTGCAGCTTCATAGCTTAACAAATCGTCCTAAAACATTTTGACAAATGTTTGAGCCCCATGTGTAATACGCTATATTCTCAATGAAACATTTAGGCGTTGATTGCTTACGGATACCTGCTAGCATCATTTATTAAACAGGGGGCGTCAGTGCACACGTATCTTATGTGTGACTGCCATCTACTGTTCACACTTATTACACCATGTACCAAATACAATTTAAGGTCAGTAAGCACAACCAAGAATGAATCCGCATCAAGTTATAAGGAGCAACGTCGATTTCTCAACATCCATCCATCCATTTTCTACCGCTTATTCCCTTTCGGGGTCGCGGGGGGCGCTGGCGCCTATCTCAGCTACAATCGGGCGGAAGGCAGGGTACACCCTGGACAAGTCGCCACCTCATCACAGGGCGATTTCTCAACAATGTAAAGAATGCAGTATTTTGAGCTAAACATTTGGATATTAATTAATTTAGTGCATGGAAACGTAGCGTGTGTGACACACTTACAGACGTGGATCAAGAGACTCACCTTTCCTTATCTAATTTGTCCTTATTTACAATATCCACCTAAAACGAAAGGACAGGGGATGAGGCCACTACTGCAGTCTCTACCGCCAACAATAGCACTTGCACTGTCACCAGGAATGTCTAAACAACCACACTGTTGACACAACACCACATCCCATGAGCGCTCACACACACACGTCTCCGTACCTGCTTCATGATCTTTGTGGCGGAAAGACACAGTTGAAAACACACGAGGCCATTGGACTGTTTCCTCTCGACTTGGGAGAACTGTCGTCACCAGATATCCATATCGCTTGTCACAATTTGGGGAATCTGATAGGGAGGGGAGGAAAGTAGACACACAGTTAACGTGTCACGCATAACAGATGTCATATTTGGCCACGTGAAGTTGTGAGAAACGCAATATGGGAGAAAAAGGCAGAAAAAAATCCAATGTTATTTGCTGCTAACATAGCAGTGTTAGCATTGCTACTAATATAGCAATGTTAGCCTGGCTGCTAACATAGTAGTTTTACCATGAATTGATATACGTGGACCCCGACTTAAACAAGCTGAATAACTTATTCGGTTGTTACCATTTAGTGGTAAATTGTACGGAAAATGTACTGTACTGTACAATCGACTAAAAAGTTTCAATCAATCAATAGAAAAAGCCTTGCTGCTAACATAGTAGTGTTAGCCTTGCCGCAGAGCAAATAGTATGCGCCTGCCTTGAATTACTCACTTCCCAAAATAATTAGCGCATGCTTAGTATTACCGCCTGGTCAAACTCGTGACGTCGCGAGTGACACTTGTCATCATTTTCAAAATGGAGGAGGCTGATTTCAATACTGGTAATTTGAAACCTCATAAAGGGAACACGATTAAGAGCTATTCAGTAGGATTTAAGGTCCAAACTTACATACCACTCAAAGTTTTACTGCATGCCTTTGGTAAATGCCGGAGTGAGAAGAGGTTTTAAAATAATTGGCGCGTGCTTACTTTTACCGCATGCCTTTGGTAAGCGCAGGAGTGAGAAGATGTTTTAAATTAATTGGCACCCCGGCGGCAATTCAAGGAAATACGGTACGTGGACCCCGATTTAAACAAGTTGAAAAGCTTATTCAGGTGTTACCATTTAGTGATCAATTGTACAGAAAATGTACTGTGCAATCTACTAATAAAAGTTTCAATCAATCGATCAAAAAAAGCCTTCGCTGCTAACATAGTAGAGTTAGCATCGCTGCTAACATTGTAGTGTTAGCATCACTGCTATCATAGAAGTTTTAGCTTTGCTGCTAACATAATAGCGTCAGCATGGCTGCTAAAAGAGTAATGCTAGCCTTGCTGCAAACATAGTAGTGTTAGCATTAGCATCACGCTTGCTCCCCCTCATCACTAAAAGTTACCTTAGCAGGTTTCCCGAGCTAACAACAACAACAATACGACGGAAGACGCTCCAAGAAGCCTAATTTCGTAACATTCTTACACGTACGAAGCTCGCGTTGCTGGCAAAGTGTAGCCGCCCGCAGCTGTTAGTTAGCTAGCAAGCTAACCAACATAACACAACTCCTCAAGCGCAAATTAGCCTCCCCGACCTAACTATTTACTATGGTAACTTCACAACAAGTAGCGAGAGTCAAACACCACGTTCGAATACCTACCGAGGCATTTTGTCATGAGGTGCGTAAAGTCCAAAACGTGAAAAACTGGTTATAGTCAATAACAGGCCGACTTTTCTGGTTGAATGTTCCTTCGCTGGCGTTGCACAGTTTGAAGCATTCAAATGGAGACACCGCCGGTGTGTGGGGATTGTGGGATTGATTTGGCCACCGAAACACGGCGATTTAGCGACATCTGCTGGACATGTCAGGTAACGCCAATTGTCATACCTCAGACGCATTTAAAAAATAAAGCAGCTCTTGCATTAACCCTTGTGTGGTGTTCGGGTCTGTGGGACCCGTTTTCATTTTTTATTAAAGGAAAATTATAAAATTAATTATTTTTTCAAACTGAGACTCACTGACTTTGGCTCATTTTCTGTGAAGAACATATATCAGAATTCATAATTCATATTTAATGACCACACACCATACACCCCCCTACACGTTTCTATTACCGTATTTTTCGGACGATAAGTCACAGTTTTTTCATAGTTTGGCCGAGGGTGCGATTTATACTCCAGAGCGACTTATGTGTGAAATTATTAACACATTACCATCCATCCATCCATTATCTTCCGCTTATCCGAGGTCGGGTCGCGGGGGCAGCAGCCTAAGCAGGGAAGCCCAGACTTCCCTCTCCCCAGCCACTTCGTCTAGCTCTTCCCGGGGGATCCCGAGGCGTTCCCAGGCCAGCCGGGAGACATAGTCTTCCCAACGTGTCCTGGGTCTTCCCCGTGGCCTCCTACCAGCTGGACATGCCCTAAACACCTCCCCTAGGGAGGCGTTCGGGTGGCATCCTGACCAGATGCCCGAACCACCTCATCTGGCTCCTCTCGATGTGGAGGAGCAGCGGCTTTACTTTGAGTTCCTCCCGGATGGCAGAGCTTCTCACCCTATCTCTAAGGGAGAGCCCCGCCACCCGGCGGAGGAAACTCATTTCGGCCGCTTGTACCCGTGATCTTATCCTTTCGGTCATGACCCAAAGCTCATGACCATAGGTGAGGAATGGGAACGTAGATCGACCGGTAAATTGAGAGCTTTGCCTTCCGGCTCAGCTCCTTCTTCACCACAACGGATCGATACAACGTCCACATTACTGAAGACGCCGCACCGATCCGCCTGTCGATCTCACGATCCACTCTTCCCCCACTCGTGAACAAGACTCCTAGGTACTTGAACTCCTCCACTTGGGGCAGGGTCTCCTCCCCAACCCGGAGATGGCACTCCACCCTTTTCCGGGCGAGAACCATGGACTCGGACTTGGAGGTGCTGATTCTCATTCCGGTCGCTTCACACTCGGCCGCGAACCGATCCAGTGAAAGCTGAAGATCCCGGCCAGATGAAGCCATCAGGACTACATCATCTGCAAAAAGCAGAGACCTAATCCCGTGGCCACCAAACCGGAACCCCTCAACGCCTTGGCTGCGCCTAGAAATTCTGTCCATAAAAGTTATGAACAGAATCGGTGACAAAGGACAGCCTTGGCGGAGTCCAACCCTCACTGGAAACGTAACACACATTACAACACATTACCGTAAAATATCAAATAATATTATTTATCTCATTCGCAGAAGAGACGAAGAACATGTTAGCAATCGTCACATAAACGTCAACCAATAAGAATTCGGCGGGGGAGGGTCATGGCAGAAGTGCATTGCGGGTCATGGAATGCTAACTGCTATATGCTACTGCCATAGCTATTAAAATGGATCATTTCATCGTTGGCGGCAACTTATAAAAACTGAGAAGGGCTGAACAAAAATTTAACCGAAAAGGAAATCATGTACTGCAGATTACAAGCTGGATGTAGTGAAATACGCAGCAGAAAACGACAAGAGGAAGCGGCGCATACCTTTGCAGTTGGCAGAGTTGTGAAGAGAAGCGACATCGAGAAAGAAGATTTCATAGGATTTATCGATTAGGAGTGACAGATTGTTTGGTAAACAAATAGTTATTTGCATGACTCTTACCATAATATGTTACGTTAACATACCAGGCACCTTCTCAGTTGGTTATTTATGCCTCATATAACATACACTTATTCAGCCTGTTGTTCACTATTCTTCATTAATTTTAAATTGCCTTCCAGATGTCTATTCTTGGTGTTGGATTTTATCAAATAAATTTCCCCCAAAAATGCGACTTATGCTCCAGTCCGACATATATATGTTTTTTCCTTCTTTATTATGCATTGTCGGCTGGTGCGATTTATACTCCGGAGTGACTCATAATCAGAAAAATACGGTACATACAAGATGTCCAGGTCCATTGGACCCAGGGCTAATAGAAGTATGGAAATTGATGTTCTGAGTAACACACACACACACACACACACACACACACACACACACACACATTTATGAAAAGTTCCAGTCGGGTTTCCGCTCTGGCCACAGCCCGGAGACTGCTCTGGTCAGGGTCAAAAATGACTTGCTGATGCTGGCTCACCATCTCTTCTCATCCTCCTTGATCTCACTGCAGCATTCGACAGCGTTGATCACCGCATCCTCCTACACTGCCTACACTCCACTATCGGACTCTCTGATACTGCCCTAAACTGGTTCACGTCATACCTCACCAAAAGACCGGAGTTCGTCTCTCTGGGTGAGGCAAAGTCGGACACACTCTCTGTCACCTGTGGTGTCCCTCAAGGATCAGTCCTCGGCTCCAACCTTTTCACATTTACATCAGGGGTGTCAAACTCTTTTTAGCATAGGGGCCGCAAGGAGGAAAATCTATTACCTACTACGCCGGAAGGGTAAAATCAGGGCATGATAACTTAAAAATAAAGACAACTCCAGGTTGTTTTCTTTATTTTCTTTGGCCAAAAATAGAACAAGCACGTTCTGAAAATGTACAAATCACTGATAATCCTCTGGACAAAACACTTCCAGTTTGTTGAAAATTCTGAGGCAATTGGTGCAGTTTGAAAAAACAAAATGAACATAAACTTCGTCTCAGTGTATCTACAAAGCCTTGATTAAACTTTAAGTCACAGCCTTTCTAGGATTGAAGGTAAAAACTATTCAAAAGGGTTAAGTTCACTTTTCTCGTGTTTGACAGAGACATTTTGGGGCAACGAGGGTGCCAAATGACGATGTGTTCGAATCAGAAGACATAAAACGGAAGGTTTTAGGTTTCATGTGGGTCGAGGAGGAGGAGGAGCCACAGTCACCCTTTATTGTATACCTCTTGCTTGGCCCTGGTATAAACCATGCTTGCCTAACAGAATTGCTATTGTGACATCCAGTGGACACATTTAGAACAGCAGTTTATTTCGTTAAAAAAACAAAAAAACAAATAAAAACAGCTAATTTTAATATTTGGCAAACTCATCACGCGGGCTGGATAAAACCTGTTCACAGACCTGGGGTGTACGTTTGACACCCCTGCTCTACATGCTCCCCCTTGGCCGTGTCATCAGCCAGCACGGAATATCATTCCACTGCTATGCCGATGACACTCAACTCTACCTGGAAACAAACCCAACCCCCTCTGCAGCCCTGCCATCATCCACATTTACCAACTGCCCGGAGGAGATAAAGGCGTGGATGAAACACAATTTTCTTCAACTGAACAGCACAAAAACCCACACCAGACTCAGTCATACACCATCACCAGCATCACTTTCTCCGTCCACGTCATTCACCTCTCATCCTCAGTCACTAATCTGGGTGTTTGAATGGACCTCACCTGACCTTTAAGGCTAAAAAAAAAACAACTGTGCAAGATCTCCTTCTACCACCTCAGGAACATTGCTAACTCCACCGCTCACTCACTCTCTCTGATGCCTAGAGGCTCGTCCACATCTTTGTCTCCTCCAGGCTCGACTACTGCAACGCAATTCTTGTCGGCATCCCCAGCAAGAACATCCAGAAGCTGCAATACATACAGAATAGGGCTTTTAGGATCCTGATGAGACTGCAGAAATACAACCATATCACACCAACTCTCAAATCCCTTCACTGGCTTCCTGTTTCACTCAGGATTGAATACAAAGTCTTCCTACTAACCCACCAGTGCCTCCATGGAAATGCCCCCCTCTACCTCAAAGAACTACTCACCCCCAAATCCTCCACACGACACCTCCGCTCCGGACAGGCTAACCTCCTCCAACCTCCAAGGACAAAGCTACGAACTATGGGAGCCCGGGTTTTTTGCTCTGCCGCTCCGAGTCTGTGGAACGCTCTCCCTGACCACCTGAGGGCACCACAGGCTGTGGATGCTATTAAAAAGGCTTAAACCCTTGTTTAAAAAAAAAAAAAAAGCCTTTTTATAGATACATGCATATTAGTTCTTGTTATTAGGCTGTTCTAGTTTTTATTTTTATTTATTTTATTATCCTTTTTTATTATTATTATTATTATTTGTTAAATAAATGTAAACGGGACTCTCGCTGCTGTGTTGAATCCGCTTTGGACTGGACTCTCGCGACTGTGTTGGATCCATTATGGATTGAACTTTCACAGTATCATGTTAGACCCGCTCGACATCCATTGCTTTCGTCCTCTCCAAGGTTCTTAGTCATCATTGTCACCGACGTCCCACTGGGTCTGAGTTTTCCTTGCCCTTATGTGGGCCTCCCGAGGATGTCATAGCGGTTTGTGTTGTGGTTTGTGCAGCCCTTTGAGACACTAGTGATTTAGGGCTATATAAGTAAACATTGATTGATTGATTGATTGAAATACACTGTAGCACTTTGAGGTTGTTTGCTCAATGTAAAGTGCTTTTTACAAATAAATCTATTATTATTATTATTATTATTATTACAAACGCACGCACGCACATACACACACACACACACACACACACACACACACACACACACACACACACACACACACACACACACACACACACACACACACACACACACACACACACACACACACACACACACACACACACGCAGCAGGCCTAGACAGAAGGAGGACAGAGTGTAGCTACACAGAACATCAGAGGGTCAAATATGCGAGAAAATGAGAGCAGACAGTGTCGACAAACAAGGTTGCAACCTTGTGTGGAAAACCGCAGGTGCAGAAACACAAAAGAAGAATCCCTGTGGGATGCAGAAACTCGCAGATAAATTTTCCGTGCAATGTTCATATTGTTGTTACTCAGCCAGCATTTGTGGGTCTGATGGACCCATTGCATTTTGTGGCTTTTAATGTCTCACAATCAAACACTTTTATGTTAAAATACTGAACAGATGTTTATTGGGATGAGATAAGCATTTGTTCAGTATTTTAATACAAAAGTATACCATGAATTGATTTACGTGGACCCCGACTTAAAGATTTAGTGGTCAATTGTACAGAAAATGTACTGTACTGTGCAATTTACTAATATAAGTTTCAAACTATCAATCCCACAAGGGTTAAATGTGTGGAGTTTGGGGGTCAGCATCTCGCGGGAATGTTTTCCACCTTTTTTCAGCCAAGGCAAAAAAAAATTTCATTAAAAAAATTCAGAGACACACCACCAGCAGAAAACATTACAAAAAGGAAACTCAGCAGCCGATATTGACTGTAAAAAGTCTTTGTCGCAATTGTTATAAATGACTGTAACCCATAATCAAGCTTGTATCACTTTAGCTCTTGTCTCAAAGTAGGTGTACTATCACCACCTGTCACATCAATATTAACTGTTTTCCTGTGTGTAGTGTTTTAGTTATTGTCTTGTGCTCCGATTTTGGTAGATTTTCCTGTTTTATTGTTTTTTGATTGATTGATTGATTGATTGAAACTTTTATTAGTAGATTGCACAGTACAGTACATATTCCGTACAATTGACCACTAAATGGTAACACCCGAATAAGTTTTTCAACTTGTTTAAGTTGGGGTCCACGTTAATCAATTCATGGTTTTTTCCTGTTGCAGTTTCATGTCTTCCTTTGAGCGCTATTCCCCGCACCTGCTTTGTTTTTAAGCGCATGCCTTAATGATCACATTACGCCTGTACTGGCTCACCTGCACTGGCTTCCTGTGCACTTAAGATGTGACTTTAAGGTTTTACTACTTACGTATAAAATACTACACGGTCTAGCTCCATCCTATCTTGCCGATTGTATTGTACCATATGTCCCGGCAAGAAATCTGCGTTCAAAGGACTCCGGCTTATTAGTGATTCCCAAAGCCCAAAAAAAGTCTGCGGGCTGTAGAGCTTTTTCATTTTGGGCTCCAGTACTCTGGAATGCCCTCCCAGTAACAGTTCGAGATGCCACCTCAGTAGAAGCATTTAAGTCTCACCTTAAAACTCATTTGTATACTCTAGCCTTTAAATAGACTCCCTTTTTAGACCAGTTGATCTGCCGTTTCTTTTCTTTTTCTTCTATGTCCCACTCTCCTTTGTGGAGGGAGTACGGTCCGATCCGGTGGCCATGTACTGCTCGCCTGTGTATCGGCTGGGGACATCTCTGCGCTGCTGATCCGCCTCCGCTTGGGATGGTTTCCTGCTGGCTCCGCTGTGAACGGGACTCTCGCTGCTGTGTTGGATCCACTTTGGACTGGACTCTCGCGACTGTGTTGGATCCATTATGGATTGAACTTTCACAGTATCATGTTAGACCCGCTCGACATCCATTGCTTTCCTCCTCTCCAAGGTTCTCATAGTCATCATTGTCACCGACGTCCCACTTGGTGTGAGTTTTCCTTGCCATTATGTGAGCCTACCGAGGATGTCGTAGTGGTTTGTGCAGCCCTTTGAGACACTAGTGATTTAGGGCTATATAAGTAAACATTGATTGATTGATTGATTGATTGATCATGTCATGTTTGGATGTACTTTGTGGACGCCGTCTTTGCTCCACAGTAAGTCTTTACTGTTGTCCAGCATTTTGTTTTTGGTTACTTTGTCGCCAGTTCAGATGTAGTTTTGTTCTGCATAACCATCCCTAAGCTTCAATGCCTTTTCTTAGCGGCACTCGCCTTTTGTCTATTTTTGGTGTAAGCGTTAAATACCTTTTTACCTGCGCACTGCCTCTCCCTGTCATCTGCATTTTGTGATCATGACAAACCATGTTCCTGACATGTACAAAGGAATTAGCTACCTGCTGCCACCTATTGATATGAAAGAGTATAACACGATTACTCTGCCGAGCTGTGGACAGCACAGACACTCAACAACGGCACATTATTTGCGGATTATAATTACTGGTTTGCAAGCAAAAAATATTTTAACCCAATTAAGTGAAATTATATAGTCTTCCACGGCACGGCACACTGTATCTCACGGCACACATTTTCTACCGCCTGTCCCTTTTGTTGTCGCGGGAGGTGCTGGAGCCTATCTCAGCTGCATTCAGGCGGAAGGCGGTGTACAACCTGGACCAGTCGCCACCTCATCACAGGGCCCGTGAAATACAGTGGTTGAAAAACACTGCTTTAGCCCCACCCTGGTGGCTCCCTGGACCTCTCAGAGATGTGTGAAAATGGAAAGCGATGAAGAAAAAATAAATATTTTCTGTAAAAGAACAAACATGACACAAACCTTCCTAATAGTTAGAAATCCAACTGTTTATATTATACATGCTTCACTGATGAGAGTATTTGACAAGCACCGTTTTGTCCTACTAATTTCAGCAATCTTTGAACTCATCGTAGTTTATACAACTTTCTCCGACGCTGCCACGGAAAGATGTGTTGTATGCCGCTCCTTATTTGTGTCATTTTGATCACCAAACGTTTTATGCTGTGCGTTAAATGCACAAAGGTGAGCTTTGATTTTATTGACTTGTTGGAGTGTTAATCAGGCCTATTTGTTCAGTGCATGACAGCAAGCTGATCGATGCTAACATGTTATTTAGGTTAGCTGTATGTACATATTGCATTATTATGCCTTGTTTTGTAGGCATATTTGAGCTCATTTAATTTCCTTTACTTTTGTCTTCTGTGTATTTATTTATATTTGCATGCCTCATGACACATTATCTTATGTAATATTGGCTGCATTTTTCATAGTTGTTTGTGTGCCATGTTGTTCCAGACCACACCTTGCAAAGATTGTAATAAATCCATTAGAAAAAGACAGCCTGCCACTTTATAAAACTTGGACACACACACCTATACCTTTGGCCATTCTAAGACAGTAATTTCCAGGAGTTATCTCAGCCTGTGAGAAGCCTCCATTTACTAATGATTTCCAATGTTGCAAAAATGAGTAGAATACAAATTAAAATACAACATTTCTGTCAACGAAGATTTGCGTCAGCCTTTGATAGTAGGTTAATATAGCTAATATAGAAACTTACATCATGGGTTGGCTTTGTTATAAGACTTATACAAGGCTTTTCATTTTTTGTGGCTGCAGAAAGATCTTTTTTGTGTGTATTTTTGGTCCAATATGGCTTTTTCATTTTGGGTTGCCGACATCTGGTGTAGTTCATGCAATTTTTTTTTTGTAATAGTTCTAAAATATTGATTACAATATTTTTTTACCATTTTGTTATATTTGAATCAATCTCCTCTCGGCTGCTGACTTACGACTTAGGCATGCAGTGTTGGCCTAGAAACATATTTCTAAAAATGAATTTTAAAAATTGTAATTACAAAAATCCTAGAATGTTTATCTAAAAAAAAAAAAGGAAAATAGAACAACCCCAACTCCAAGCCAATCCCAGCTTTACAATACTTAGGACAGACATTTTCAAAGCAAGTGAGAAAAAATACAATACTGAAAAAAGCAAAACCGTAAAATATTAAAAGTAACAGTATCAATAATATTGTATATTTGTTGAATGTTTTAAGTACAAAAATGTATTCTTTAAAAAAAAAAAAAAACGTTTTCTTACCAACTGGTACCTGCTGTTGTGTATTTGGGATCTGCATAAGTCCTGGAAATTTTAAATCAAACCGCGGAGGCAAAGATTTACCCAATCCTCCATTATAGTCCGAGGCTCTTATTGATAAGTTCGGGGTCCATGTAAGTTGAAAAACTTATTTGGGTGTTACCATTTAGTGGTCAGTTGTATGGAATATGTACTGTACTGTGCAACCTACTAATAAAAGTTTCAATATATCAATCAATCAATCAATAATTTTCTCTATCCTCTTTTGCGGGGCAGACTGGCTTGTACATGCACATGCATCCTCCGCTGGTGGCATATAACTCTAATATCATCTGTCAGTAGACTTGTTATGGAGGCGCTAAAAACTACAACAAAGAAATGGAGCCACGCAAATGAGACCGCCCACAAAACAAAATTACAATCAGAAAGTGATTTGAAGATGATCTGTAAAACATAATCTACCGTAGTTCCTTGAATTGCCGCAGGGCATATAGTATGGGCCTACCTTGAATTACTGCCGGGTAAAACTCACTTCCCAAAATAATTAGAGCATGCTTAGTATTACCGCCTGGTCAAACTCGTGACGTCACGAGTGACACTTCCCCTGTCATCATTTTCAAAATGGTAATTTGAAATCGCATTAAGGGAAGAAGATTAAGAGCTATTCAGTAGGATTTAAGGTCCAAGCTTACATCATACTCAATTTTTTACTGCATCCCTTTGGTAAGTGCTGGAGTGAGAAGAGGTTTTAAAATAATTAGGGCATGCTTACTTTTACCGCATGCCTTTGGTAAGCGCAGGAGTGAGAAGAGGTTTTAAATTAATTAGCGCCCCGGCAGCACCTCAAGGAAATACGGTATGCAACATTTGGACCAAAGAACCACCATGTCATGTTATGTAGACCACAAGGAAGTGTTTGAAATGTGGAAAAAAAGCCCTCTAATTTGACCATTTTGAAAAACTACAAAATATAATGGCGACCAGATGTGACCATGAATTGATTAACGTGGTTAATAAACAAGTTGAAAAATGTATCCCGGTGTTATCATTTAGTGGTCAATTGTACGGAATATGTACTGTACTGTGCAATCTACTAATACAAGTTTCAATCAATCAATCAATCAAAAACCGAGCAATCATATATCATTATGATGTATTTGCGGTTATGGCACCGCCCACCTAGTGTGATGTCATTTCCCTACCCCTTACCCTCTGAATGACCCCCGTACCCCGCATCCAAAGCTAGCCCCCTTAATAAGTGGGGTCCTATACAACTGTCTATGCCAATAATTGCACTGGATGGCAGAAGGCACCTAATGTCAATCAATCAAAGTTGATTTATATAGCCCTTAATCACAAGCGTCTCAAAGGGCTGCACAAGCCACAACGACATAAATAAAGACATAATAAAGGTGCACATCCATCTGTTGCCATTTACACACCAGATGAGGTCAACTTTATGAATATATGTTTTGTTTGGTGCTGTACCTTAATAGCCTACTGAAACCCACTACTATCGACCACGCAGTCTGATAGTTTATACATCAATGATGAAATATTAACGTTGCAACACATGCCAATACGGCCGGTTTAGTTTACTAAATTGCAATTTTAAATTTCGCGTGGAAGTATCATGCTAAAACGTCGCGGTATGATGACGCGTGCGCGTGACGTCACGCACCGTAGAGGACATTTTGTTCCTGTACCGTTCACAGCTATAAGTCGTCTCTTTTCATCGCATAATTCCACAGCGTTATGGTCATCTTTGTTGCTGAATCTTTTGCAATTTGTTCAACGAATAATGGAGACGTCAAAGAAGAAAGCTGTATGTGGGAAGCGGTGTATTACGGCCGCCTTTAGCAACACAAACACAGCCGGTGTTTCATTGTTTACATTCCCGAACGCTGACGGTGAAGCTTTACTATGGAACAGAGCGGTCAGGCGAACACGGTTGGATTGGACCACACACACAAAGTACAGTGTATTATGCAGCGATCATTTTGAAAGATCGTGTTTCGAGGAGGGTCCCTTGCGAAGGGCAGAGATGGGCATCGCCACCACCCGTCGACTGCTGCTGAAGAAAGGTGCGGGGCCGACCTTCAGATTGTACAGGTATGACCATATAATCTCACTAAAACACTTGTAACACAATAAGCAGATAAGGGATTTTCCAGAATTATCCTAGTAATTTTTTTCGAATAACATCTGAATCGCTCCCACTGTATAGTCTTTTTTTTTCTTTCTAGTCCTTCACTCTCACTTTCCTCATCCACAAATCTTTCATCCTCGCTAAAATTAATGGGGAAATCGTTGCTTTCTTGGTCCGAATCGCTCTCGCTGCTGGTGGCCATGATTGTAAGCAATGTTCAGATGTGAGGAGCTCCACAACCCGTGACGTCACGCGCACATCGTCTGCTACTTCCGGTACAGGCAAGGCTTTTTTTTAGCGACCAAAAGTTGCGAACTTTATCGTCGATGTTCTCTACTAAATCTTTTCAGCAAAAATATGGTAATATTGCGAAATGATCAAGTATGACACAAAGAATGGACCTGCTATGCCCGTTTAAATAAAATCTCATTTCAGCAGGCCTTTCAAATAGTTTGGGTATTTTGTGCACACCGAACCTTCTACAAAACTTTGTGTTGTTGAAGCCATTTTCCTGGGTAATTGTCTTGATAAAACATGCTTAATAATAATAATAATAATAATATTTTCCTTTCTCTTACCTGGGCCATTTCAACTTAAACCACCTGGAAGCTAATGTTGCTTATTGTGTTGACGTTATGGACGTCACCGTCACTAAATTGGGATGCTTGTTTATGGACTGCAAAGAGGATGATCTTTTAGAAGGAGCAAGAAAATGTCGGTAAGGGAAAAGGTGGTTGCCAGGTCAAATGATTCAGAAGCAGGAGTGTTTTGACTCACGGACGAGTACAATAAACACTGAAAAGGCCTTCTCCTTGTTATATTCTCATCATCTAGGTTATATCTCATCATATTCTCATTACTTTCATCAGCACTGAGGAATGTTTATTTGATTTGATAACAATGATGAAGTCAAGCACCTGATGTATTGCTGTTCTTTTGAGAGTGTTTGCATACACAAGCCAATATTCTACTTTGTGAAATAAATTCTCCCTATTGTTCAATATGTAACATTTTAAACAATTTTGGAGGGCCATATCTTCTTGCTTGTATTGGAGTTTTGTTGTCTTCTTTGGGTTTATTATATGAAATATAATAAAAACTAGAAAAAAATTAAATGGAACTGCATAAGACTCTTTCAATCAGGGATTGTAAAAAACAAACAAACAACAATACATTCACATCCAAATCGAGATTTTTATTTATATAAATTGATCAATACATTTATAAAATCTCTTTCTATCGATCTCTATATATACATTTGATTAATAATTTTGGAGTATTGATTAAAAAAAAACATATATATATATATATATATATATATATATATATATATATATATATATATATATATATATATATATATATATATATATATATATATAATATCTTCATGGTCCTGCAGTCCTGGGTTCAATCCCAGGCTCGGGATCTTTCTGTGTGGAGTTTGCATGTTCTCCCCGTGAATGCGTGGGTTCCCTCCGGGTACGTGAGGCACTCAAAAATTCCCACTTCTACTTCCAATTGTTCAATATGTAACTTTTTTGACCCCTTTGGAAGCACCATACCTTCTTGCTTGTGTTTTTGCTTGTGTGTTCTTTCTGAAACACCCATAAATAAGATATATTTGAAGCACGGATGTGTTGCTAAAACGTATTAAAAAAAAATAAAACAGCAAAAACCACTCCATAAACATAACTGGAATCATCTATTAACAATATAAAACGTAAATAATAACATTATGAAACATGTATAAACAGGCTATAATGTATATGTTACTTAGTGTAGTTCTCCAGTTCTAACGCAAGATGGCAGTGTTTGCCTATGACACCCGGACATGTGGGGCTGATATTGTCACGTGACACTCATCTGTTGAGTTTACAGGATTTTTACAGTGACACACTTGTAAGAATGGTCATGGCTTACAACACATAAAGCCAGTTGAAGGAAGGAGAATCATTTTTTTAAGGGACCTCTACATATCATTGCTACCACGCTTCATGCTTACCATGAATTGATTAACGTGGACCCCGACTTAAACAACTTGAAAAACTTATTGGGGTGTTACCATTTAGTGGTCAATTGTACGGAATATGTACTGTACTGTGCAATCTACTAATAAAAGTTTCAATCAAAAAAAAAAGCTATCCCAGCCGGACAAAAATCATAATTCTTCCAAAGAGTCTCTCTTTCTTAACGATCCAAAGACGGATTTCAGAAATCTGCAAATGGAAATGTAGTCTCACCTAACAGAACAACAAACTGACATTATCAGTCCCGGGTTGCTAAAGTTCAGCTGGGATAGGCTCCCAGAAAGATAGACACAGAAATAATTTTGTTGGTCTGGATGCCAGGATGCAGAGATGGCAGGCGAAGTGCAGGTAATAGGCCTGACACTGTGATCAGCAGCACCGGAGCACCGCAGGGAACGGTGCTGGCCCCTCTTCTCTTCACCCTGTACACCGCTGACGTCTGCTACAACTCAGAGCTGTGTCACATCCAGAAGTACGCGGATGACACAGCCATCGTCGGGTGCATCAGGGACGGCAGAGAGGAGGAGTTTCAGAACCTGGTGAGGGACTTTGTTGTCTGGTGCCACACGAACCTCTTGCAGCTCAATCCATCAAAGACCAAGGAACTGGTCATTGACTTTGAGAGGTCGAGTCCACGGTCACAACCTATTGTGATCGAGGGAGTTGAGGTACAGACCGTGGACTCATTCAAGTACCTCGGGGTTTGGGTGGACAATAAGATGGACTGGACTGTTAACACGGACCACCAGTACAAGAAAGGACAGAGCGGGCTGTACTTCCTCAGGAGACTGCACTCCTTCAACATTTGTAGAAAACTCCTGTGGATGTACTACCAGTCTGTGGTTGCCAGTGTTCTGTTCTACATGGTAGTGTGCTGGGGGGGCAGTACATCTAAGAAGGACAGCTCCAGACTTGAGAAACTGATCAGGCGGGCCGGTTCTACAATCGGAATGAAACTGGACTCACTGGTGACGGTGGCAGAGAAGAGGACTGTTGACAAACTAGTGAGCATCCTGGATGATGCCAGTCACCTTCTGCATAGCGTTATCAGTAGCCAGAGGAGCCTGTTCAGTGCTAGACTGCTTCATCCCAAGTGCAGGACTAATAAGACTCAAAAACTCCTTCGTCCCACACGCCATTAGACTGTACAACTCCTCTCTGGGGCGGGGGACGGGGGTACTAGGATGACAGGGGATGCAAAACAATAACAATGCAATACGTTTTCATAACATGGTCACTACTGCCTACTTTGTCTTGTTATATTCTTATTTTACTGGTATATTGCTTTTTATTTTTTATTATTATTGTAATATTTCTCTATTTTGTTTCCATTTAAACCCCCATTATTTACTTTTTTAAAATTGATCTCAACTCTGTACACTGCTGCTGGAATTTTAACTCTCCTGAAGGAATCAATAAAGTACTATCTATCTATCTATCTATCTATCTATCGGAGAAAGTGCAGGAAGAACAATAAAAAATGTGCAATGGGGTTAATTGGGTTAATATAGCACAACAACTAAGTAAGGCAAAGCAAATGATCAAGCAACTAGCAGAGGACCAAGCGGAACTAAATATAACAGTAACTAACGATAAAAACTGGTGCACTCCAAGAGTGAAGGTGAAACATACGGCGACAAAGAGGAACGAGACATAACAACATATAAGTGTCAAACAGGAAAGAATGGTGGAAACACAGGAAATGAACTGTCTTCCAAAGCGGCCACGTGGAATGGTTTCCTCCCACAATCCAAAAACATGCAGACTAACTTAAAGGGGAACATTATCACCAGACCTACGTAAGCGTCAATATATACCTTGATGTTGCAGAAAAAGGACGATATATATTTTTTTTACCGATTTCCGAACTCTAAATGGGTGAATTTTGGCGGATTAAACGCCTTTCTATTATTCGCTCTCGGGGCGATGACGTCACGTTACGTCACCTAGGTAGTCAATCCGCCATTTTCTCAAACACATTACAAACATTGAGTCAAATCAGCTTTGTTATTTTCCGTTTTTGCGACTGTTTTCCGTACCTTGGAGACATCAAGCCTCGTTGGTGGGTTGTCGGAGGGTGTAACAACACGATCAGGGACAGATTCAAGTTGACTTACGTGGAGTGTGCATGGATTAGCACGGCATGCTAATCGATGTTAACATGCAATTTAGGCTAGCTGTATGTACATATTGCATCGTTATGCCTCATTTGTAGCTATATTTGCATCCAGCCTTTCCCTCCACCCACATTTAATGCCAAACAAACACTTACAACTCAGTATTCTTCTTTCTCCAAACACAACGAGTGGAGTTTATACCAAAATAGATACATGGATGATACAGCAGAGAATTGGGAGATTGTCATGTGGTCAGATGAAACCAAAATAGAACTTTTTGGTATAAACTCAACTCGTCGTGTTTGGACGAAAAAGAATACTGAGTTGCATCCCAAGAACACCACACCTACTGTGAAGCATGGGGGTGGAAACATCATGCTTTGGGGCTGTTTTTCTGCTAAGGGGACAGGACGATTGATCCGTGTTAGGGAAAGAATAAATGGAGCCATGTATCGTGAGATTTTGAGCCAAAAGCTCCTTCCATCAGTGAGAGCTTTGAATGGTTGACCAAATACTTATTTTCCACCATAATTTACAAATAAATTCTTTAAAATTCCTACAATGTGAATTCCATTCTGTCTCTCACAGTTGAAGTGTACCTATGATGAAAATTACAGACCTCTGTCATCATTTTAAGTGGGAGAACTTGCACAATCGGTGGCTGACTAAATACTTTTTTGCCCCATTGTGTGTGTATATATATATATATATATATACATTTTTTTTTCCTTCATTCAAATTTGGTGGGTGCGGCTTATATACCGGTGCACTTTATAGTCCAGAAAATACGGTACCGTCGGTACATTTATTAACACACACAAACGTAGTGAAAATTGGTAATATTGAGTACCTGTGTCGATTGAAAGGTAAATGGAATTAGTACCGTATCGGTTCATCTTTACTAGTTACTACCCACATTTGTGTACCAGTGTAACAATAACTGTCTGTTCACGGCTAAAAAGAATCCATGTTTGTTTGACAAAATTTGCATTTTTCTTCTGCTGCGCTCCAAATGGAATCTTCACGTTGCAAAGAATGCAACAACGTGGTGCAACATGTGTGAGATAGTTTGGACTACACATGTCTTCCATTAGCAATAACAAGTGAGTCAAATGGGGAGCATGTGCAGTAATTCAATTACGCCACGGCACACGTTTTCTTAAAAGTGAAAACCCGGTTCGAGACCCCCACAAACACAACATGACCCCTAAATCTCAGAAGAATGCCACTCGTGCTTCTTCAATGTTTCTTCGAAATGTGTCTTATCGTTCCGTTAAACGACGTCTGCGCGGCCCCCTGCAGAGAATAACATCACCATGAACTCCTTCATCAGTCACACTGGCCGCTGGGATTAAGGACATCAAACACAGGAGTGGCCTGAGGCCACACCACAATATGATGAAGTGCTCCCTGGGTCCGGGCTGTAAAACATATTTCCAAGTGACATAGTGTGCACTAAAGGTTCCCCTTATATTACAATATTTTTGCAGGACCGATTTATGGAGGTTCGGGATTCAATGTATGTCTTGGCCTGAGCTGTTTGAAAATGTTAAGTATGTTGGTCCTTTCAAGGCACATAACATCGAAGGCCGTAAAGGAAATAAAGTCTTCTCCTCTGAAGTGTCCAGATAAGTCAAACATTGTCAACTCCAGCTTGAACTGGGCGGCAAGAAACCCCGTTTCCATATGAGTTGGGAAATTGTGTTAGATGTAAATATAAACGAAATACAATGATTTGCAAATCCTTTTCAACCCATATTCAATTGAATGCACTACAAATACAAGATATTGGATGTTCAAAGTCATAAACTTTATTTTTCTTTTGCAAAAAAAGAATAATAGTTAGAATTTCATGGCTGCAACACGTGCCAAAGTAGTTGGGAAAGGGCATGTTCACACCTGTGTTACATCACCTTTTCTTTTAAAAACATTCAATAAACGTTTGGGAACTGAGGAAACTAATTGTTGAAGCTTTGAAAGTGGAATTCTTTCCCCTTTTTGTTTTATGTAGAAATTCAGTAGTTCAACAGTCAGGGGTCTCCGCTGTCGTATTTTACGCCTCATAATGCGCTACAAATTTTCGATGGGAGACAGGTCTGGACTGCAGGCGGGCCAGGAAAGGACCCACACTCTTTTTTTTACGAAGCCACGCTGTTGTAACACGTGCTGAATGTGAATTGGCATTGTCTTGCTGAAATAAGCAGGGGCGTCCATGAAAAAGATGGCGCTTAGATGGCAGCATATGTTGTTCCAAAACCTGTATGTACCTTTCAGCATTAATGGTGCCTTCACAGATGTGTAAGTTACCCATGTTTTGGGCACTCTTGCACCCCCATACCATCACAGATGCTGGCTTTTGAACTTTGCGTCAATAACAGTCTGGATGGTTCGCTTCCCCTTTTGTCCGGATGACACAATGTCGAATATTTCCAAAAACAATTTGAAATGTGGACTCGTCAGACCACAGAACACTCTTCCACTTTGCATCAGTCCATCTTAGATGATCTCGGGCCCAGAGAAGCCGGCGACGTTTCTGGATGTTTTTGATAAATGGCTTTCGCTTTGCATAGTAGAGCTTTAACTTGCACTTACAGATGTAGCGACCAACTGTATTTAGTGACAGTGGTTTTCTGAAGTGTTCCTGAGCCCATGTGGCGATATCCTTTAAGAATTGATGTCGGTTTTTGATACAGTGAGGGATCGAAGGCACGGTCATTCAATGTTGGTTTCCGGCCATGACGCTTACGTGGAGTGATTTCTCCACATTCTCTGAACCTTCTGATAATATTATGGACTGTAGATGTTGAAATCCCTAAATTTCTTGCAATTGCACTTAGAGAAACGTTGTTCTTAAACTGTTTGACTATTTGCTCATGCAGTTGTGGACAAAGGGGTGTACCTCGCCCCATCCTTTCTTGTGAAAGACCGAGCATTTTTTGGGAA
This sequence comes from Nerophis ophidion, assembly GCF_033978795.1. Lineage (NCBI taxonomy): Eukaryota > Metazoa > Chordata > Actinopteri > Syngnathiformes > Syngnathidae > Nerophis > Nerophis ophidion. Next base: position 28,124,759 of record NC_084634.1, read on the forward strand.
GCTGTTTTTATACCCAATCATGGCACCCACCTGTTCCCAATTAGCCTGCACACCTGTGGGATGTTCTAAATAAGTGTTTTGATGAGCATCTCAACTTTATCAGTATTTATTGCCACCTTTCCCAACTTCTTTGTCACGTGTTGCTGGCATCAAATTCTAAAGTTAATGATTATTTGCACAAAAAAAAATATTTATCAGTTTGAACATCAAATATGTTGTCTTTGTAGCATATTCAACTGAATATGGGTTGAAAATGATTTGCAAATCATTGTATTCCGTTTATATTTACATCTAACACAATTTCCCAACTCATATGGAAACGGGGTTTGTACTTTGTCTGCACTTTTTTGGGGGGGGATTTTGCCTATGATTTCCAATGTCCCAAATGTCTTTCTTTTCTTATGCATTCTAATTTGTCAAACGTGTTAAGTACGAAGTGATGAACAATGCAGCTAAAGGGAATAAAAAATGCCCTAAAAACATCTAAAGACCGCCATCAATACTCCATTTACATTATGTAACCTACATACTAACCAAGTGTTAGCGATATTGTTTTTATAAGCGCTAACGCTGAGGAACTCCTTTTAGCACAGAGCGAACTAGCTTACGCTGCTATATTGACATATTGAGCCGGTTAGCAGCTGCATCGCCTCTGAGTTGGTGAAAGTTAATTCAAATTTATAAATCATAGTCCTCAACTGGATAGTACAAGGGTGTAGACATAAACCGAGAAGTTGGTCAACTTTTACATTCAACTTAGACAAGGAGATGGTTTAAAATTTGGATGTAATCCTCCTTTTTCATTGTCCCATTCAAAGCACCAGTTCCATTGGCAGAAAAACAGGCCCAGAGCATAATACTACCACCACCATGCTTGAAGGTGGGGATGGTGTTCCTGGGTCTAAAGGCCTCACCTTTTCTCCTCCAAACTTATTGTTGGGTATTGTGGCCAAACAGCTCAATTTTTGTTTCATCTGACCACAGAACTTTCCTCCAGAAGGTCTTATCTTTGTCCATGTGATGCCAGATGAAACCAAAATTGAGCTGTTTGGCCACTATACCCAGCAATATATTTGGAGGAGAAAAGGCGAGGCCTTTTATCCCAGGAGCACCATGCATACCGTCAAGTATGGTGGTGGTAGTATTATGCTCTGAGCCTGTTTTGCTGCCAAATGAAACTGGTGCTTTACAGAGAGTAAATGGGACAATGAAAAAGGAGGATTACCTCCAAATTCTTCAGGACAACCTAAAATCATCAGCTTGGAGGTTGGGTCTTGGGCGCAGTTGGGTGTTCCAACAGGACAATGACTCAAAACACAAATCAAAAGTGGTAAAGGAACGACAAAAATCAGGCTAGAATTAAGGTTTTAGAATGGCCTTCCCAAGGTCCTGACTTAAACGTGTGGAAGATGCTGAAGAAACAAGTCCATGTCAGAAAACCTGTTATGGCTGTTTGGCATCGTGGGTTTGATTCCCTCGTGGATGCGTCAACAAGTGAACACAGTAAAGGTAAGATATAACCAATTTATTTAACGAAAAAAATCTATGAAACAAAACATTGGTGCTAATAAAAGGCAAACCAAAGACGCTAGCATAAAAGCTAGGATATACAACAATGAGAACTAAACTGGCACGTAGGTACATAAAAGAGTAAAACAAAACATACAGCATGAGAGCTGGAATGAACAAATGGCTTAGCGTGAAAAGCTAGGGAGAATATACTTACGATGACAGAGTGCAGGCGTAACTCGTTGCGTGAAAGCAAATTATAAACCCAGAAAGAATAATGAAAAGGGACGGGCTTAAATAGGGAAGTAATCAAAAGTGACAGGTGTGCAGAAACCGTGATTAGCAGGTGAGATCAATGAGCAACCATGGTGACTGACTAAACAGGAAGTAAGAGGGTAGAACGACGGAGTGCTACAACAACTGGAAGTATAAACAATAATATGTGGTGATCCAAGTAGCGGATCGCAACAAAACCAACAAATTTAGCTGAACGGCACCAATTTTGTCAAAAGGAGTGGTCAAAAATTCCACCAGAAGCTTGTGGATGGCTACCAAAAGTGCCTTATTACAGTGTAACTTGCCAAGGGACATGTAACCAAATATTAACATTGCTGTATGTATACTTTTGACCCAGCAGATTTGGTCACATTTTCAGTAGACCCATAATAAATTCATAAAAGAACCAAACTTCTTGAATGTTTTTTGTGACAAGTATGTGCTCCAATCACTCTATCACAAAAAAATAAGAGTTGTAGAAATGATTGGAAACTCAAGACAGCCATGAAATTTATGTTCTTTACAAGTGTATGTAAAATTTTGATCGTGTCTGTATGTGTACACATCATATTAATATGCTGGATATATAATTGATATATTTGGATATGAAGAGGATGTGAAGTATGACCCCTTTATTGCGCCTTATAATCTGGTGCGCCCTATGGTCCAGAAAATACGGTAGTCAGACTAATAATGTACAAACCCCATTTCCATATGAGTTGGGAAATTGTGTTGGATGTAAATATAAACGGAACACATCCATCCATCCATTTTCTACCGCTTATTCCCTTTGGGGTCACAGGGGGCGCTGGTGCCTATCTCAGCTACAATCGGGCGGAAGGGGGTGTACACCCTGGACAAGTCGCCACCTCATCGCAGGGCCAACACAGATAGACAGACAACATTCACACTCACATTCACACACTAGGGCCAATTTAGTGTTGCCAATCAACCTATCCCCAGGTGCATGTCTTTGGAGGTGGGAGGAAGCCAGAGTACCCGGAGGGAACCCACGCATTCACGGGGAGAACATGCAAACTCCACACAGAAAGATCCCGAGCCCGGGATTGAACCGTGACTACTCAGGACCTTCGTATTGTGAGGCAGATGCATTGACCCCTCTTCCACCGTGAAGCCAAACGGAATACAATGATTTGCAGATTATTTTCAACCCATATTTAATTGAATATGCTACAAAGACAACATATTTGATGTTCAAACTGATAAAAAATGTTTTTTTTTTGCAAATAATCATTAACTTTAGAATTTGATGCCAGCAACACGTGACAAAGAAGTTGGGAAAGGTGGCAATAAATACTGATAACGTTGACAAATTCTCATCCAACACTTATATGGAACATCCCACAGGTGTGCAGGCTAATAAGGAACAGGTGGGTGCCATGATTGGGTATAAAAGGAGCTTCCATGAAATGCTAAGTAATTCACAAACAAGGATGGGGCGAGGGTCACCAATTTGTAAGCAAAATGTCGAACAGCTTTAGAACAACATTTCTCAACAAGCTATTGCAAGGAATTTAGGGATATCACCATCTACGGTCCGTAAAATCATCAAAAGGTTCAGAGAATCTGGAGAAATCACTGCACCTAAGCGATGATATTACGGACTGTTGATCCCTCAGGCGGTACTGCTTCAAAAACTGACATCAGCGTGTAAAGGATATCACCACATGGGCACAGGAACACTTAATAAAACCACTGTCAGTAACTACAGTTGGTTGCTACATCTGTAAGTGCAAATTAAAACTCTACTATGCAAAGCAAAACCCATTTCTCAACAACACCAAGGAACGCCGCTGGCTTCGCTGGGCCCGAGCTCATCTAAAATGGACTGATGCAAAGTGGAAAGGTGTTCAGTGGTCTGACGAGTCCACATCTCAAATTACATTTGGAAACTGTGGACGTGGTGTCCTCCGGAACAAAGAGGAAAATAACCTTCCGGATTGTTATAGGCGCAAAGTTCAAAAGCCAGCATCTGTGATGGTATGGGGGTGTATTAGTGCCCAAGGCATGGGTAACTTACACATCTGTGAAGGCACCATTAATGCTGAATGGTCCAAACAGGTTTTGGAGCAAAATATGTTGTCATGCAAGCAACGTTATCATTGACGCCCCTGCTTATTTCAGCAAGACAATGCCAAGCCAAATGTTACAACAGCGTGGCTTCGTAAAAAAAAAGTGCGTGTTCTTTCCTGGCCCGCCTGCAGTCCAGACCTGTCACCCATCGAAAATGTGTGGCGCATTATGAAGCGTAAAATACAACAGCGGAGACCCCGGACTCTTGAACGAATGAAGCTCTATTATTAAAACAAGAATGGGAAATAATTGTACTTTCAAAGCTTCAACAATTAGTTTCCTCAGTTCCCAAACGTTTATTGAGTGTTGTTAAAAGAAAAGGTGATGTAATGCAGTGGTGAACATGCCCTTTCCCAACTACTTTGGCACGTGTTGCAGCCATGAAATTCTAAGTTAATTATTATTTGCAAAAAAAAAATAAAGTTTATGAGTTTGAATATCAAATATCTTGTCTTTGTAGTGCATTCAACTGAATATGGGTTGAAAAGGATTTGCAAATCATTGTATTCCGTTTATATTTACATCTAACACAATTTCCCAACTCATATGGAAACGGGGTTTGTAAATGCAATCTGCCGGCGGGCCAAATTCCTCATAAAACATGTAACGTTTTGCGGGCCAATTTGAAGACGACAGCGATCCGTAGTTTGGAAACCCCTGGTTTAAAGTGTGGGGGGGAAAAGTATGTTTTTACGGTAATTCAGTGATCAATCCTTCTCTGAACTCAAGTCATGTGAGGTCTTTGGCCACATGCCGTTGCCTCTTGTCAAAAGCCCCCCAAAAAGCCAAACGGCTTGATTAAAATGTGGTCTGGCAGGGCGTAGTGGTGTGACTTCAAAGTCATGTTTCTTAGAACTGCACTCCAATTACACATGTAACATTTGCTTGGCCACTTGTTGCTAGGCAGAATTCATAGTGCCATGTTGTAAGTGCACCGAGACACCAATGGAAAACTCAGGCCCACACTAACGAAGGTCAATGTTTGCTAAGTTCAAGCTGACCAATCAGACGTCTCACCTCCAGGTGCTCCTCCACATGTGGTACAGGCATGTGTTTGTGCGTGTTTCCCCCCTCAAAACATGAGCAGGAAAGAAGATTTTCCACCTCTACTTCTTTCAGTTGTACCACCCCGCTTCCTGGTACGTGCCTCGTCCCACAACTCGGAACCATCAGGTGTTTATACTTTTGGCTGAGTCTCAAACTGTGTCCATGAACACCATTTATAAAAGATCACCCTCCAACATGTTGGAAATAACACTTTGTAATATGAAAAAAAGACAAATTCCATTGCGGCATTCTTTTTCTTTTTTCTCTATAACGAGATAATTATTTGTTTCCCCACATAGTCAAAGTTAATTAACATATTTTAGCTTAGTTTAGTCACTATTTGAAGGGACAATGCACAGAAACATTAAAGGGGAACATTATCACCAGACCTATGTAAGCGTCAATATATACCTTGATGTTGCAGAAAAAAGACCATATATTTTTATTATTCGCTCTCAGAGGGATGACGTCACAGTGTGACGTCAGCTAGGTGGTGAATCCGCCATTTTCTCAAACACATTACAAACATCGAGTCTAATCAGCTCTGTTATTTTCCGTTTTTTCGACTGTTTTCCGTACCTTGTAGACATCATGCCTCGTCGGTGTGTTGTCGGAGGGTGTAACAACACGATCAGGGACAGATTCAAGTTGACTTACGTGGAGTGTGCATCGATTAGCGCGGCATGCTAATCGATGCTAACATGCTATTTATGCTAGCTGTATGTACATTTGTAGCTATATTTGCATCCAGCCTTTCCCTCCACCCACATTTAATGCCAAACAAACACTTACCAATTGACGGATTTAAGTTGCTCCAGTGCCACAAGATGCGAAAGTCTCAATCGTTTGGTCTGCACATTTTACCGGCGATGCTAAGGCAGACATGGCACAGAGATGTATGGATATCCTACAACACTCAATCGAAGGCAATCGCCGAATAGCGTCAATAGCTATTTAATCAATAGCTTCAGTTTCTTCTTCAATTTCGTTTTTGCTATCTGCCTCCATACTCCAACCGTCCGTTTCAATACATGCGTAATCTGTTGAATCGCTTAAGCCGCTGAAATCCGAGTCCGAATCCAAGCTAATGTCCCTATATATTGCTGTGCTATCCGCCATGTTGGCATCACAAGATGACGTCACAGGAAAATGGATGATGGATTTAAAGATAGCGAAAATCAGGCACTTTAGAGCCTTTTTTCGGGATATTCCATGATGGGTAACATTTTGAAAAAAACTTCGAAAAATAAAATAAGCCACTGGGAACTGATTTTTATTGGTTTAAACCCTTCTGAAATTGTTCCACTTTAAGCTAAAATTGTTCCACTTCAAGCTAAAACACAGATATGTTCTGTACCAGATTATAGCTAAATAGCTAATATCCATCTGCAGTCCCTGGCTACCTGTATTAAAGGGATACAAAAATCATGCAATAAAATTATGACAATAAAATGAAACCATATCATGTAATCAAATTAAGAAAAGTCATTAAATGCCCTTTCATGGACACAATATTAGGACAATTATTCTCTGCAAAAGACATATATTGATCAAAGAAAATAAAGTTTTTTGCCACAAAAGTTAGTCAACTACACATTTTTTTTTGTTTTTAATTTCTCATATCAACAGTGACTTGTCGACAGTGTTAGGAAAAATGGCGTTACATAATAAAGGCGTTACTAGCACTATTACTTTTAATAGTAACAACTAATCATTTTTTTTTATTATTTGACGTATGCTGTCTGCGATGAGGTGGTGACTTGTCCAGGGTGTACGCCGCCTTCCGCCCGAATGCAGCTGAGATAGGCTCCAGCACCCCCCCAGACCCCAAAAAGGATGGATGGATGGACGTATGCTGTTTGATGTAACTTGGCACGCTGCTTTTATTGTGTTTTTATGTCTATATGACAGCGTCACTAATGCGAGCAACAAAAATCCACACTAAAATAAACCTGATATCAAATAGGAAGAGGCAACATCACACAGCAAACAACGCATCTAAGTGCACATGCTACCACTACTACTACTACGAGGGAGTAATGGTCAAGACGTGGGGGTTTTCGCAGCTTGCTGCGGGGTTTGTTAATCCCGGGATGCAAACGTACTACTCTGGACCAGGCATGAAGATAGGAACATTTTTAATCAATAACTATCAACATAGGAACAATCAAAAAGGCGCACGAGGCAAACACACAACTTAGAACTCTGGACAAGAAACAAAACTCACTAAACAGGACGGCGTGGCGCAGTAGGAGAGTGGCCGTGCGCAACCTGAGGGTCCCTGGTTCAATCCCCACCTAGTACCAACCTCGTCACGTCCGTTGTGTCCTGAGCAAGACACTTCACCCTTGCTCCAGATGGGTGCTGGTTAGCGCCTTGCATGGCAGCTCCCTCCATCAGTGTGTGAATGTGTGTGTGAATGGGTAAATGTGGAATTAGTGTCCAAGCGCTTTGAGTACCTTGAAGGTAGAAAAGCGCTATACAAGTACAACCCATTTATCATTCATTTATAAACTGTGGCATGAATAAACAAAACTTACTTGGCATGAAAAATGAGCAGCATGAACTATGGAATGAAAACTAGCAAGAACTGTCAAAACAGGGCACTGTCGCCAGGCAGACTAACTGAAAAAGACAGTCTTAAATAATAATCTCTGATTAGAGCAGGTGCGTGATCCAAACACATGAGACAGGTGGAACTAATCAGTCGTCATGGAAACTAAAACAAACAAGGGAGCGCAAACAGGAACTAATGGAGTCTAAAAACTAACAAAAAAATTACAACACATAATCCAGACCACAGAACATGACAGTAATGAGCAATAAATCAAAGACTATTATTGAAGGACTATTATCAAGGACTAGTATTCTCTGCAAATGACAAAAAGTTACCTAAAAAAGCAAAGTTGTTTGCCACAAAAGGTAGTCAACAACACTTTTTTTGTTTGTTTTTAACTTCTCATATTAACAGTGACTTAACTTGTCGACAATGTTTGGAAAAATGGCATTACATAATAAAGGCGTTACTAGCACTATGACTTTTAATCCATCCATTCATCCATTTTCTACCGCTTGTCCCTTTTTGTGGGTCGAGTAACGACTAATACATTTTTTTTTAATTTGATGTATGCTGTTTGATGTAACTTGGCACGCTGCTTTTATTGTGTTTTTATGTCAACATGACAGCGTCACTAATGTGAGCAACAAAAGCACCACACTAAAATAAACCTGATATCAAATAGGAAGAGGCAACATCACACAGCAAACAACGCATCTAAGTGCACATGCTACCACGACTACTACGAGGGAGTAATCGTCAAGACGTGGGGGTTTTCGCAGCTTGCTGCGGGGTTTGTTTTCCCGGGATGCAAACCAGACTTGAAGGTAGGTACATTTTGCTAAGCGCATATCATTATGTCAAGATAATGGCACGAGTTTTTCCCTTTTTTAAGAATATTTTTCAACATATTGAGCAAAAAGGTTTCATTTTTTTTCTTCCAAGAAAAGTACTCTTGTCATTAGTGAGAATATACTTATTTTAAGGTATTTTGGGGTTCATTGAGGTTAGCTAATTTTACTTGTTTTGGAAAGTCTTGACAAGCCAAAATTTCTTCTTTTATTGGCAGATAATTTTGCTTAGTTTAAGTAAAATACCCCTCATTTTTGTATTTTTTTTCTTTTTTTGAACACTGACTTTTTGCATTGTGGGTCCCATTGTTTTATAGTCTTTGGTAAGACTAGGCCGGGATTTGAACTCCCACGAGTGCGCTCTATAGTTTGGAAATTACAGTACATACGTCAGGTTCTCAATTGTATTTTGATTTAGGGAAAAATTATTGTGGGTTGGGAGCATGGCCTGCGGACCTGCAGCGAAGCGGGGTGTGCCAGGACCGGCTGCGAGATCAGCGACTGGGCCTGCTTGTCTAATCACCTGTCGCTCTGTTAAAAGGCAGGAGAGGAGAGTTGGTGGTGGAGAACGAGCGAGACTGTTACACAAAAGACAATTGCTGAAAAGCACAGCCAGAGACGATTTATTGAAAAAATAAACATTGTTGTAAACCTGGAAGAGCCTGTCATGTCGGTGCTTGGTGGTCCGAAGAACCCGGAAGAAAGAGTCTTCCACAATGATGTACCCAAAGGGTAGCATGACAAAGTAATCGAGAACATCTGGTTTATCTAAACTTCACAAGGAGCTCAGCTACTGATTGTGTTTTGCTTTTTCTTTGGCATTTCGTGACTTTTTTTTGTATCGTTTACCATTGAGGACCAACCTAAGCAACCAGCGTCCCAAATAAGATCGTGTTTAACTTTGGAAGGTTGAGGATCCACAAATGAAATCCAATCCTTATTCAGTCACGACAACACGGCTGAACAATTTGTCATTCCAACAACTTAATGGAGTACTTTCTGACCGACTGTTCGGCTCTTGCCACCTGCCAAAGAGGAGCTGGAACATCAGTCTCAACCTGCAACTCTCCGTTGGCCGAGACCTGCGTGAATCAGCCACCACTTCAATAAAACCAGCAACATTTGGAAGCAAAAGAAGCAGCTGTGAGGAAATAGGAGTGGAGCACTTTTCCCAAAACGTTTGTGTTTGCATCCAAGCACGCTAACACTTGCCATGCAGAACTAAACAGCTCTGCCACCGAAGCACACGCCGAAGTCTGGAACAGCTTTGCTTGGTCCAGCTCATGTGAGCGTGCGGACAACACAAGTAGAGGATTTATGCATGCGGGGGCTTGACGTGGTCCCCACAAAGCTGGGGAGGTCACTGCAGAAAAGACCCCTCGGACCAGGGGTCACCAACCTTTTTGAAACCAAGAGCTACTTCTTGGGTACTGATTAATGTGAAGGGCTACCAGTTTGATACACACTTAAATAAATTGCCAAAAATAGCCAATTTGCTCAATTTACCTTTAATAAATAAATCTATAAATATATAAAAAATGGGTATTTCTGTCTGTCATTCTGTCGTACATTTTTTTCCTTTTAAGGAAGGTTTTTTGTAGTGAATAAATGATGAAAAAAACACTTAATTGAACGGTTTAAGAGGAGAAAACACGAAAAAAATAAAATGAAAATTTGAAACATAGTTTATCTTCAATTTCGACTCTTTAAAATTCAAAAAATTAAGACAAAAATTAGCTAATTCGAATCTTTTTGAAAAAAAAAAAAAAAAATTTATGGAACATCATTAGTAATTTTTCCTGATTGATATTAATTTTAGAATTTTGATGACATGTTTTAAGTAAGTTAAAATCCAATTTGAAATAGATGTTCTAGATTTGCCAGAATATTTTTTTTAAATTTTAATCAAAATAAGTTTGAAGAAATATTTCAAAAATATGCTTTGTCGAAAAAACAGAAGCTAAAATGAAGAATTAAATTAAAATGTATTCATTATTCCTTACAATAATAATAATAAAAATACTTGAACATTGTTTTAAATTGTCACGAAAGAAGAGGAAGGAATTTAAAAGGTAAAAAGGTATATTTGTTTAAAAATCCTAAAATCATTTTTAAGGTAAATTTTTTCTCTAAAATTGTCTTTCTGAAAGTTTAAGAAGCAAAGTAAAAAAAAAAAAATGAATTTATTTAAACAAGTGAAGACCAAGTCTTTAAAATATTTTCTTGGATTTTAAAATTCTATTTGAATTATGTCTTTCTTAGAATTAAAAATGTCGAGCATAGCGAGACCAGCTGGCTAGTAAATAAACACAATTTAAAAAATAGAGGCAGCTCACTGGTAAGTGCTGCTATTTGAGCTATTTTTACAACAGGCCAGCGGGCTACTCATCTGGTCCTTACGGGCAACCTGGTACCCGCGGGCACCGCGTTGGTGACCCCTGCCTTGGATCATGCCGGCAAATGACCAAGTGTGGCCTGCGCTAGTAATATCAAGGGCAGTATCAGTATCATGTCTATCAACATATGCCTTCCCAACAATGGGACATTTCACATGTCACCGCTGTTATGTTTATCCAGCACAAAAATATTACATTTTACAGGAAACAAAGGAAGGTTTTTCTGTTCCTAAAACTCCATTACTTTCTGAAGCAGTTCATACAGTCAGTCTATTTATGAGAAATGCTAGATTGTTTATGATGACCAAAAAGTGTATTAATGTATGTTTTTATCCTGAAAAAGAATTTGGCAGTCATTTCCTGTGTCATCACATGAACTTTGGAGTGTTTTGTTTTCCTGTGGTGCAAAGCGACTGGACCGGACACGACGTGAAGGTAATGACATATTTTAATCTTAACTCAAAAAAAGGTACACACGGAAGGCTCTCACAGAGGAGGTACAACAACTTGGCTCAGAAAACAATAACTCGCACAATGGGAGAACCTTGAACATAAAACAAAAGTTACAAACTATGGCATGAAAAACTTACTTGGACCGAGAAAGAGCGTGGATCATCGGCATGGATAACATGGGTGTGTAGGAGGTGATAGAGGGTGTGATGTCACCAGGCTGACTGCCTGGCAACTACAGGCTTAAATAGTGCTGTGGTGCTTGAAAACAGGTACGTGAGTTCAAATGAATCAGGTGTGTGAGTCGTGAGGACAGGTGAACTGATTGGTAGGCATGGAACCAAAACAATGGAGTGAAAAAACAGGAACTAATGGAGTCTTGAAGTAATCTAACACGACCAAACAAAACATGATCACAAAGACATGACGTTCTGTATGTAACATCAATTAGTTTTTGAGTAATTAGTAGAATTTGCTATTGACATGCTCCTGATTAGCATTAGCGAGCTTACATAGAAATGTATTGTCCCTGCAATTTCCCCCTCTGTCTTCCTTTTTTTCTCTTGCTATCCCCTCCTTCTTCTGCACCAAATGATAATATAAATCTATTTAATAAACACAAAAACAAATGAGGCAAAATAAATCTGTACAGCAAATATGAGCATCTACATCAACAATATGATTTTCCTGAGTAGCTGGACAGGACAGAAAAAAAAATTAAACAATAAAATACAATAAAAATGTCTCCAAACATTTGTGCTGCAACTTTTTGTGTCTAACTGTTGTGGTACATTGGTATTATACAAACTACTTTTCTATTTAGGTAGATGGAATTGAACTATATATAGATTTTCCACTGAAAAAAAAAAAAAAACCCAAATAACAGAGGCAAACAATCTATTGATATGCAAGACGGGCATTCATCAACTATGCCTGTTGCTGCAACAACAACAACAACAACCCTATTACGACCACACCCAAGACACATACACAAGAAAAGTCCAGTTGCCTCAATCTAATCTTTGCAGATTAAAATCTTTGTCCCGTCTTTCATTCATATCATAATTATGAATAAAAAAATAAAGACATTTGTCAAGAAAAAAAAAAAAAGAAAAAGAAAAAAAAAATCACGTAAAAAGTATCAGTAGCAGTATCGATATTTGGTCATACTAGCCCAGTATTTGCTTGGTATCAATTTGCCACATGGCGTACATGTCACCCACATAAGTTTGTAAATGTGTCTTTTTAGTATTTTTATGACAAAAAACAACAATATCATATTCGACCCCGACCACTGCTGGCCGACAATCCAGACTGTCACACTCCAGTTAGCGCCTGGGACATGTTTGTAAGTGCTTAGTAGCAAAGTGTAGCATAACAAACACTCTTTGAACAAGAGCAGAAATTTATCGCTCGTGCATTTGACAGACAAAAACAGACCACCTCATTTGAGGGGTTGTGTGTATACAATGAAGTGTGTGTGTGTGCGCGTGTGCATACGGTACAGTGTGTGTGCGTAAAGGGTCGCTTGTTACCGAGTCAACCAAAGCACACCACTTCTTGAGTCAAAAGTGTATAAGATGATTTGCTTGATCATTTAAAAAATTGCAAAGTTTAAAAATGTACTCGAAAGTGGCTGTGTGTAACCTCTGCACAGATGCCAAGAGGCCGCTAACTTTCCACAATTTTGTATTATTTTTATCCTGCCTTCTTTT